>NC_134089.1:41501041-41708020 GCF_000715075.1 Nicotiana tabacum | reverse complement strand
TTTAGGGTTTAAAACCCTAATGCTGACTGAATGGAAAAAGTTCAGTTTAGGGTTTAAAACACTAATGCTGACTAAAGGAAAGAGTTCAGTTTAGGGTTTAAAACCCTAATGCTGACTAAAGGGAAAAAGTTCAGTTTAGGGTTTAAAACCCTAATGCTGACTAAATGGAAAAAGTTCAGTTTAGGGTTTAAAACCCTAATGCTGACTAAATGGAAAAAGTTCAGTTTAGGGTTTAAAACCCTAATGCTGACTAAAGGAAAGAGTTCAGTTTAGGGTTTAAAACCCTAATGCTGACTAAAGGGAAAAGTTCAGTTTAGGGTTTAAAACCCTAATCCTGACTAAAGGGAAAAGTTCAGTTTAGGGTTTAAAACCCTAATGCTGACTAAAGGGAAAAAGTTCAGTTTAGGGTTTAAAACCCTAATGCTGACTAAAGGGAAAAAGTTCAGTTTAGGGTTTAAAACCCTAATGCTGACTGAATGGAAAAAGTTCAGTTTAGGGTTTAAAACCCTAATGCTGACTAAAGGAAAGAGTTCAGTTTAGGGTTTAAAACCCTAATGCTGACTAAAGGGAAAAAGTTCAGTTTAGGGTTTAAAACCCTAATGCTGACTAAAGGAAAGAGTTCAGTTTAGGGTTTAAAACCCTAATGCTGACTAAAGGGAAAAAGTTCAGTTTAGGGTTTAAAACCCTAATGCTGACTGAATGGAAAAAGTTCAGTTTAGGGTTTAAAACCCTAATGCTGACTAAAGGAAAGAGTTCAGTTTAGGGTTTAAAACCCTAATGCTGACTGAATGGAAAAAGTTCAGTTTAGGGTTTAAAACCCTAATGCTGACTAAAGGAAAGAGTTCAGTTTAGGGTTTAAAACCCTAATGCTGACTGAATGGAAAAAGTTCAGTTTAGGGTTTAAAACCCTAATGCTGACTGAATGGAAAAAAGTTAGTTTAGGGTTTAAAACCCTAATGCTGACTGAATGGAAAAAGTTCAGTTTAGGGTTTAAAACCCTAATGCTGACTAAATGGAAAAAAGTTCAGTTTAGGGTTTAAAACCCTAATGCTGACTGAATGGAAAAAGTTCAGTTTAGGGTTTAAAACCCTAATGCTGACTAAAGGAAAGAGTTAAGTTTAGGGTTTAAAACCCTAATGCTGACTAAAGGGAAAAAGTTCAGTTTAGGGTTTAAAACCCTAATTCTAATTAAAGGGAAAAGTTCAGTTTAGGGTTTAAAACCCTAATGCTGACTGAATGGAAAAAGTTCAGCTTAGGGTTTAAAACCCTAATCCTGATTAAAGGGAAAAGTTCAGTTTAGGGTTTAAAACCCTAATGCTGACTAAATGGAAAAAGTTCAGTTTAGGGTTTAAAACCCTAATGCTGACTAAAGGAAAGAGTTCAGTTTAGGGTTTAAAACCCTAATGCTGACTAAAGGAAAAAGTTCAGTTTAGGGTTTAAAACCCTAATGCTGACTGAATGGAAAAAGTTCAGTTTAGGGTTTAAAACCCTAATGCTGACTAAAGGAAAGAGTTCAGTTTAGGGTTTAAAACCCTAATGCTGACTAAAGGAAAGAGTTCAGTTTAGGGTTTAAAACCCTAATGCTGACTAAAGGGAAAAAGTTCAGTTTAGGGTTTAAAACCCTAATGCTGACTGAATGGAAAAAGTTAGTTTAGGGTTTAAAACCCTAATGCTGACTGAATGGAAAAAGTTCAGTTTAGGGTTTAAAACCCTAATGCTGACTAAAGGAAAGAGTTTAGTTTAGGGTTTAAAACCCTAATGCTGACTAAAGGGAAAAAGTTCAGTTTAGGGTTTAAAACCCTAATCCTAATTAAAGGGAAAAGTTCAGTTTAGGGTTTAAAACCCTAATGCTGACTGAATGGAAAAAGTTCAGCTTAGGGTTTAAAACCCTAATGCTGACTAAAGGGAAAAAGTTCAGTTTAGGGTTTAAAACCCTAATGCTGACTAAATGGAAAAAGTTAGTTTAGGGTTTAAAACCCTAATGCTGACTGAATGGAAAAAGTTCAGTTTAGGGTTTAAAACCCTAATGCTGACTAAAGGGAAAAAGTTCAGTTTAGGGTTTAAAACCCTAATGCTGACTAAAGGGAAAAAGTTCAGTTTAGGGTTTAAAACCCTAATGCTGACTAAAGGGAAAAAGTTCAGTTTAGGGTTTAAAACCCTAATGCTGACTAAAGGAAAGAGTTCAGTTTAGGGTTTAAAACCCTAATGCTGACTAAAGGGAAAAAGTTCAGTTTAGGGTTTAAAACCCTAATGCTGACTGAATGGAAAAGTTCAGTTTAGGGTTTAAAACCCTAATGCTGACTAAAGGGAAAAAGTTCAGTTTAGGGTTTAAAACCCTAATGCTGACTGAATGGAAAAAGTTCAGTTTAGGGTTTAAAACCCTAATGCTGACTAAAGGAAAGAGTTCAGTTTAGGGTTTAAAACCCTAATGCTGACTAAAGGGAAAAAGTTAAGTTTAGGGTTTAAAACCCTAATGCTGACTGAATGGAAAAAGTTCAGTTTAGGGTTTAAAACCCTAATGCTGACTAAAGGAAAGAGTTCAGTTTAGGGTTTAAAACCCTAATGCTGACTGAATGGAAAAAGTTCAGTTTAGGGTTTAAAACCCTAATGCTGACTGAATGGAAAAAGTTCAGTTTAGGGTTTAAAACCCTAATGCTGACTGAATGGAAAAAGTTCAGTTTAGGGTTTAAAACCCTAATGTTGACTGAATGGAAAAAGTTCAGTTTAGGGTTTAAAACCCTAATGCTGACTAAAGGAAGAAAGAGTTCAGTTTAGGGTTTAAAACCCTAATGCTGACTAAATGGAAAAAAGTTAGTTTAGGGTTTAAAACCCTAATGCTGACTGAATGGAAAAAGTTCAGTTTAGGGTTTAAAACCCTAATGCTGACTAAAGGAAAGAGTTAAGTTTAGGGTTTAAAACCCTAATGCTGACTAAAGGGAAAAAGTTCAGTTTAGGGTTTAAAACCCTAATCCTAATTAAAGGGAAAAGTTCAGTTTAGGGTTTAAAACCCTAATGCTGACTGAATGGAAAAAGTTCAGCTTAGGGTTTAAAACCCTAATCCTGATTAAAGGAAAGAGTTCAGTTTAGGGTTTAAAACCCTAATGCTGACTAAAGGGAAAAAGTTAAGTTTAGGGTTTAAAACCCTAATGCTGACTAAAGGAAAGAGTTCAGTTTAGGGTTTAAAACCCTAATGCTGACTAAAGGGAAAAAGTTCAGTTTAGGGTTGAAAACCCTAATGCTGACCGAATGGAAAAAGTTCAGTTTAGGGTTTAAAACCCTAATGCTGACTAAAGGAAAGAGTTCAGTTTAGGGTTTAAAACCCTAATGCTGACTAAAGGAAAGAGTTCAGTTTAGGGTTTAAAACCCTAATGCTGACTAAAGGGAAAAAGTTCAGTTTAGGGTTTAAAACCCTAATGCTGACTGAATGGAAAAAGTTAGTTTAGGGTTTAAAACCCTAATGCTGACTGAATGGAAAAAGTTCAGTTTAGGGTTTAAACCCCTAATGCTGACTAAAGGAAAGAGTTTAGTTTAGGGTTTAAAACCCTAATGCTGACTAAAGGGAAAAAGTTCAGTTTAGGGTTTAAAACCCTAATCCTAATTAAAGGGAAAAGTTCAGTTTAGGGTTTAAAACCCTAATGCTGACTGAATGGAAAAAGTTCAGCTTAGGGTTTAAAACCCTAATGCTGACTAAAGGAAAGAGTTCAGTTTAGGGTTTAAAACCCGTAATGTTGACTAAAGGGAAAAAGTTCAGTTTAGGGTTTAAAACCCTAATCCTGATTAAAGGGAAAAGTTCAGTTTAGGGTTTAAAACCCTAATGCTGACTAAAGGGAAAAAGTTCAGTTTAGGGTTTAAAACCCTAATGCTGACTAAAGGGAAAAGTTCAGTTTATGGTTTAAAACCCTAATGCTGACTGAATGGAAAAAGTTCAGTTTAGGGTTTAAAACCCTAATGCTGACTAAAGGAAAAAGTTCAGTTTAGGGTTTAAAACCCTAATGCTGACTAAATGGAAAAAGTTCAGTTTAGGGTTTAAAACCCTAATGCTGACTGAATGGAAAAAGTTCAGTTTAGGGTTTAAAACCCTAATGCTGACTAAAGGAAAGAGTTCAGTTTAGGGTTTAAAACCCTAATGCTGACTGAATGGAAAAAGTTCAGTTTAGGGTTTAAAACCCTAATGCTGACTGAATGGAAAAAGTTCAGTTTAGGGTTTAAAACCCTAATGCTGACTGAATGGAAAAAGTTCAGTTTAGGGTTTAAAACCCTAATGCTGACTAAAGGGAAAAAGTTCAGTTTAGGGTTTAAAACCCTAATCCTAATTAAAGGGAAAAGTTCAGTTTAGGGTTTAAAACCCTAATGCTGACTGAATGGAAAAAGTTCAGCTTAGGGTTTAAAACCCTAATGCTGACTAAAGGAAAGAGTTCAGTTTAGGGTTTAAAACCCTAATGCTGACTAAAGGGAAAAAGTTCAGTTTAGGGTTTAAAACCCTAATGCTGATTAAAGGGAAAAGTTCAGTTTAGGGTTTAAAACCCTAATGCTGACTAAAGGGAAAAAGTTCAGTTTAGGGTTTAAAACCCTAATGCTGACTAAAGGGAAAAGTTCAGTTTAGGGTTTAAAACCCTAATGCTGACTGAATGGAAAAAGTTCAGTTTAGGGTTTAAAACCCTAATGCTGACTAAAGGAAAGAGTTCAGTTTAGGGTTTAAAACCCTAATGCTGACTAAAGGGAAAAAGTTCAGTTTAGGGTTTAAAACCCTAATGCTGACTGAATGGAAAAAGTTCAGTTTAGGGTTTAAAACCCTAATGCTGACTAAAGGGAAAGAGTTCAGTTTAGGGTTTAAAACCCTAATGCTGACTGAATGGAAAAAGTTCAGTTTAGGGTTTAAAACCCTAATGCTGACTGAATGGAAAAAGTTCAGTTTAGGGTTTAAAACCCTAATGCTGACTGAATGGAAAAAAGTTCAGTTTAGGGTTTAAAACCCTAATGCTGACTGAATGGAAAAAGTTCAGTTTAGGGTTTAAAACCCTAATGCTGACTAAAGGGAAAGAGTTCAGTTTAGGGTTTAAAACCCTAATGCTGACTAAAGGGAAGAAAGTTCAGTTTAGGGTTTAAAACCCTAATGCTGACTAAATGGAAAAAGTTCAGTTTAGGGTTTAAAACCCTAATGCTGACTGAATGGAAAAAGTTCAGTTTAGGGTTTAAAACCCTAATGCTGACTAAAGGAAAGAGTTAAGTTTAGGGTTTAAAACCCTAATGCTGACTAAAGGGAAAAAGTTCAGTTTAGGGTTTAAAACCCTAATCCTAATTAAAGGGAAAAGTTCAGTTTAGGGTTTAAAACCCTAATGCTGACTGAATGGAAAAAGTTCAGCTTAGGGTTTAAAACCCTAATCCTGATTAAAGGAAAGAGTTCAGTTTAGGGTTTAAAACCCTAATGCTGACTAAAGGGAAAAAGTTAAGTTTAGGGTTTAAAACCCTAATGCTGACTGAATGGAAAAAGTTCAGTTTAGGGTTTAAAACCCTAATGCTGACTGAATGGAAAAAGTTCAGTTTAGGGTTTAAAACCCTAATGTTGACTGAATGGAAAAAGTTCAGTTTAGGGTTTAAAACCCTAATGCTGACTAAAGGAAAGAGTTCAGTTTAGGGTTTAAAACCCTAATGCTGACTAAAGGGAAAAAGTTCAGTTTAGGGTTTAAAACCCTAATGCTGACTAAATGGAAAAAGTTAGTTTAGGGTTTAAAACCCTAATGCTGACTGAATGGAAAAAGTTCAGTTTAGGGTTTAAAACCCTAATACTGACTAAAGGAAAGAGTTCAGTTTAGGGTTTAAAACCCTAATGCTGACTAAAGGGAAAAAGTTCAGTTTAGGGTTTAAAACCCTAATCCTGATTAAAGGGAAAAGTTCAGTTTAGGGTTTAAAACCCTAATGCTGACTAAAGGAAAGAGTTCAGTTTAGGGTTTAAAACCCTAATGCTGACTAAAGGGAAAAAGTTCAGTTTAGGGTTTAAAACCCTAATGCTGACAAGAGTTAAGTTTAGGGTTTAAAACCCTAATGCTGACTAAAGGGAAAAAGTTCAGTTTAGGGTTTAAAACCCTAATGCTGACTAAAGGGAAAAGTTCAGTTTAGGGTTTAAAACCCTAATGCTGACTAAAGGAAAGAGTTCAGTTTAGGGTTTAAAACCCTAATGCTGACTAAAGGGAAAAAGCTAAGTTTAGGGTTTAAAACCCTAATGCTGACTGAATGGAAAAAGTTCATTTTAGGGTTTAAAACCCTAATGCTTACTAAAGGAAAGAGTTCGGTGTAGGGTTTAAAACCCTAATGCTGACTGAATGGAAAAAGTTCAGTTTAGGGTTTAAAACCGTAATGCTGACTGAATGGAAAAAGTTCAGTTTAGGGTTTAAAACCCTAATGCTGACTGAATGGAAAAAGTTCAGTTTAGGGTTTAAAACCCTAATGTTGACTGAATGGAAAAAGTTCAGTTTAGGGTTTAAAACCCTAATGCTGACTAAAGGAAAGAGTTCAGTTTAGGGTTTAAAACCCTAATGCTGACTAAAGGGAAAAAAGTTAGTTTAGGGTTTAAAACCCTAATGCTGACTGAATGGAAAAAGTTCAGTTTAGGGTTTAAAACCCTAATGCTGACTAAAGGAAAGAGTTAAGTTTAGGGTTTAAAACCCTAATGCTGACTAAAGGGAAAAAGTTCAGTTTAGGGTTTAAAACCCTAATTCTAATTAAAGGGAAAAGTTCAGTTTAGGGTTTAAAACCCTAATGCTGACTGAATGGAAAAAGTTCAGCTTAGGGTTTAAAACCCTCATCCTGATTAAAGGAAAAAGTTCAGTTTAGGGTTTAAAACCCTAATGCTGACTAAATGGAAAAAGTTCAGTTTAGGGTTTAAAACCCTAATGCTGACTAAAGGAAAGAGTTCAGTTTAGGGTTTAAAACCCTAATGCTGACTAAAGGGAAAAAGTTCAGTTTAGGGTTGAAAACCCTAATGCTGACCGAATGGAAAAAGTTCAGTTTAGGGTTTAAAACCCTAATGCTGACTAAAGGAAAGAGTTCAGTTTAGGGTTTAAAACCCTAATGCTGACTAAAGGAAAGAGTTCAGTTTAGGGTTTAAAACCCTAATGCTGACTAAAGGGAAAAGTTCAGTTTAGGGTTTAAAACCCTAATGCTGACTGAATGGAAAAAAGTTCAGTTTAGGGTTTAAAACCCTAATGCTGACTGAATGGAAAAAGTTCAGTTTAGGGTTTAAAACCCTAATGCTGACTAAAGGAAAGAGTTCAGTTTAGGGTTTAAAACCCTAATGCTGACTAAAGGGAAAAAGTTCAGTTTAGGGTTTAAAACCCTAATCCTAATTAAAGGGAAAAGTTCAGTTTAGGGTTTAAAACCCTAATGCTGACTGAATGGAAAAAGTTCAGCTTAGGGTTTAAAACCCTAATGCTGACTAAAGGAAAGAGTTCAGTTTAGGGTTTAAAACCCTAATGCTGACTGAATGGAAAAAGTTCAGTTTAGGGTTTAAAACCCTAATGCTGACTGAATGGAAAAAGTTCAGTTTAGGGTTTAAAACCCTAATGCTGACTAAAGGAAAGAGTTCAGTTTAGGGTTTAAAACCCTAATGCTGACTAAAGGGAAAAAGTTCAGTTTAGGGTTTAAAACCCTAATCCTGATTAAAGGGAAAAGTTCAGTTTAGGGTTTAAAACCCTAATGCTGACTAAAGGAAAAAGTTCAGTTTAGGGTTTAAAACCCTAATGCTGACTAAAGGGAAAAAGTTCAGTTTAGGGTTTAAAACCCTAATGCTGACTAAAGGAAAGAGTTCAGTTTAGGGTTTAAAACCCTAATGCTGACTAAATGGAAAAGTTCAGTTTAGGGTTTAAAACCCTAATGCTGACTGAATGGAAAAAGTTCAGTTTAGGGTTTAAAACCCTAATGCTGACTAAAGGAAAGAGTTCAGTTTAGGGTTTAAAACCCTAATGCTGACTAAAGGGAAAAAGTTCAGTTTAGGGTTTAAAACCCTAATGCTGACTGAATGGAAAAAGTTCAGTTTAGGGTTTAAAACCCTAATGCTGACTAAAGGAAAGAGTTCAGTTTAGGGTTTAAAACCCTAATGCTGACTGAATGGAAAAAGTTCAGTTTAGGGTTTAAAACCCTAATGCTGACTGAATGGAAAAAGTTCAGTTTAGGGTTTAAAACCCTAATGCTGACTGAATGGAAAAAGTTCAGTTTAGGGTTTAAAACCCTAATGTTGACTGAATGGAAAAAGTTCAGTTTAGGGTTTAAAACCCTAATGCTGACTAAAGGAAAGAGTTCAGTTTAGGGTTTAAAACCCTAATGCTGACTAAAGGGAAAAAGTTCAGTTTAGGGTTTAAAACCCTAATGCTGACTGAATGGAAAAAGTTCAGTTTAGGGTTTAAAACCCTAATGCTGACTAAAGGAAAGAGTTCAGTTTAGGGTTTAAAACCCTAATGCTGACTAAAGTGAAAAAGTTCAGTTTAGGGTTTAAAACCCTAATGCTGACTAAAGGAAAAAGTTCAGTTTAGGGTTTAAAACCCTAATGCTGACTGAATGGAAAAAGTTCAGCTTAGGGTTTAAAACCCTAATCCTGATTAAAGGGAAAAGTTCAGTTTAGGGTTTAAAACCCTAATGCTGACTAAATGGAAAAAGTTCAGTTTAGGGTTTAAAACCCTAATGCTGACTAAAGGAAAGAGTTCAGTTTAGGGTTTAAAACCCTAATGCTGACTAAAGGGAAAAAGTTTCAGTTTAGGGTTGAAAACCCTAATGCTGACCGAATGGAAAAAGTTCAGTTTAGGGTTTAAAACCCTAATGCTGACTAAAGGAAAGAGTTCAGTTTAGGGTTTAAAACCCTAATGCTGACTAAAGGAAAGAGTTCAGTTTAGGGTTTAAAACCCTAATGCTGACTAAAGGGAAAAAGTTCAGTTTAGGGTTTAAAACCCTAATGCTGACTGAATGGAAAAAGTTCAGTTTAGGGTTTAAAACCCTAATGCTGACTGAATGGAAAAAGTTCAGTTTAGGGTTTAAAACCCTAATGCTGACTAAAGGAAAGAGTTTAGTTTAGGGTTTAAAACCCTAATGCTGACTAAAGGGAAAAAGTTCAGTTTAGGGTTTAAAACCCTAATCCTAATTAAAGGGAAAAGTTCAGTTTAGGGTTTAAAACCCTAATGCTGACTGAATGGAAAAAGTTCAGCTTAGGGTTTAAAACCCTAATGCTGACTAAAGGAAAGAGTTCAGTTTAGGGTTTAAAACCCTAATGCTGACTAAAGGGAAAAAGTTCAGTTTAGGGTTTAAAACCCTAATGCTGATTAAAGGGAAAAGTTCAGTTTAGGGTTTAAAACCCTAATGCTGACTAAAGGGAAAAAGTTCAGTTTAGGGTTTAAAACCCTAATGCTGACTAAAGGGAAAAGTTCAGTTTAGGGTTTAAAACCCTAATGCTGACTGAATGGAAAAAGTTCAGTTTAGGGTTTAAAACCCTAATGCTGACTAAAGGAAAAAGTTCAGTTTAGGGTTTAAAACCCTAATGCTGACTAAAGGGAAAAAGTTCAGTTTAGGGTTTAAAACCCTAATGCTGACTGAATGGAAAAAGTTCAGTTTAGGGTTTAAAACCCTAATGCTGACTAAAGGAAAGAGTTCAGTTTAGGGTTTAAAACCCTAATGCTGACTGAATGGAAAAAGTTCAGTTTAGGGTTTAAAACCCTAATGCTGACTGAATGGAAAAAGTTCAGTTTAGGGTTTAAAACCCTAATGCTGACTAAAGGAAAGAGTTCAGTTTTAGGGTTTAAAACCCTAATGCTGACTAAAGGGAAAAAGTTCAGTTTAGGGTTTAAAACCCTAATCCTGATTAAAGGGAAAAGTTCAGTTTAGGGTTTAAAACCCTAATGCTGACTGAATGGAAAAAGTTCAGCTTAGGGTTTAAAACCCTAATGCTGACTAAAGGAAAGAGTTCAGTTTAGGGTTTAAAACCCTAATGCTGACTAAAGGGAAAAAGTTCAGTTTAGGGTTTAAAACCCTAATGCTGACTAAAGGGAAAAGTTCAGTTTATGGTTTAAAACCCTAATGCTGACTGAATGGAAAAAGTTCAGTTTAGGGTTTAAAACCCTAATGCTGACTAAAGGAAAAAGTTCAGTTTAGGGTTTAAAACCCTAATGCTGACTAAAGGAAAGAGTTCAGTTTAGGGTTTAAAACCCTAATGCTGACTAAAGGGAAAAGTTCAGTTTAGGGTTTAAAACCCTAATGCTGACTAAAGGGAAAAGTTCAGTTTAGGGTTTAAAACCCTAATGCTGACTAAAGGAAAGAGTTCAGTTTAGGGTTTAAAACCCTAATACTGACTAAAGGAAAAAGTTCAGTTTAGGGTTTAAAACCCTAATGCTGACTGAATGGAAAAGTTCAGTTTAGGGTTTAAAACCCTAATGCTGACTGAATGGAAAAAGTTCAGTTTAGGGTTTAAAACCCTAATGCTGACTGAATGGAAAAGTTCAGTTTAGGGTTTAAAACCCTAATGCTGACTAAAGGAAAGAGTTCAGTTTAGGGTTTAAAACCCTAATGCTGACTAAAGGGAAAAAGTTCAGTTTAGGGTTTAAAACCCTAATCCTAATTAAAGGGAAAAGTTCAGTTTAGGGTTTAAAACCCTAATGCTGACTGAATGGAAAAGGTTCAGCTTAGGGTTTAAAACCCTAATGCTGACTAAAGGAAAGAGTTCAGTTTAGGGTTTAAAACTCTAATGCTGACTAAAAGGAAAAAGTTCAGTTTAGGGTTTAAAACCCTAATCCTGATTAAAGGGAAAAGTTCAGTTTAGGGTTTAAAACCCTAATGCTGACTAAAGGGAAAAAGTTCAGTTTAGGGTTTAAAACCCTAATGCTGACTGAATGGAAAAAGTTCAGTTTAGGGTTTAAAACCCTAATGCTGACTAAAGGGAAAAAGTTCAGTTTAGGGTTTAAAACCCTAATGCTGACTGAATGGAAAAAGTTCAGTTTAGGGTTTAAAACCCTAATGCTGACTGAATGGAAAAAGTTCAGTTTAGGGTTTAAAACCCTAATGCTGACTAAAGGAAAGAGTTCAGTTTAGGGTTTAAAACCCTAATGCTGACTAAAGGGAAAAAGTTCAGTTTAGGGTTTAAAACCCTAATCCTAATTAAAGGGAAAAGTTCAGTTTAGGGTTTAAAACCCTAATGCTGACTGAATGGAAAAGGTTCAGCTTAGGGTTTAAAACCCTAATGCTGACTAAAGGAAAGAGTTCAATTTAGGGTTTAAAACTCTAATGCTGACTAAAGGAAAGAGTTCAGTTTAGGGTTTAAAACCCTAATGCTGACTGAATGGAAAAAGTTCAGTTTAGGGTTTAAAACCCTAATGCTGACTGAATGGAAAAAGTTCAGTTTAGGGTTTAAAACCCTAATGTTGACTGAATGGAAAAAGTTCAGTTTAGGGTTTAAAACCCTAATGCTGACTAAATGGAAAAAGTTCAGTTTAGGGTTTAAAACCCTAATGCTGACTAAAGGAAAAAGTTCAGTTTAGGGTTTAAAACCCTAATGCTGACTAAATGGAAAAGTTCAGTTTAGGGTTTAAAACCCTAATGCTGACTGAATGGAAAAAGTTCAGTTTAGGGTTTAAAACCCTAATGCTGACTAAAGGAAAGAGTTCAGTTTAGGGTTTAAAACCCTAATGCTGACTAAAGGGAAAAAGTTCAGTTTAGGGTTTAAAACCCTAATGCTGACTGAATGGAAAAAGTTCAGTTTAGGGTTTAAAACCCTAATGCTGACTAAAGGAAAGAGTTCAGTTTAGGGTTTAAAACCCTAATGCTGACTAAAGGGAAAAAGTTCAGTTTAGGGTTTAAAACCCTAATGCTGACAAGAGTTAAGTTTAGGGTTTAAAACCCTAATGCTGACTAAAGGGAAAAAGTTCAGTTTAGGGTTTAAAACCCTAATGCTGACTAAAGGGAAAAGTTCAGTTTAGGGTTTAAAACCCTAATGCTGACTGAATGGAAAAAGTTCAGTTTAGGGTTTAAAACCCTAATGCTGACTAAAGGAAAGAGTTCAGTTTAGGGTTTAAAACCCTAATGCTGACTAAAGGGAAAAAGTTAAGTTTAGGGTTTAAAACCCTAATGCTGACTGAATGGAAAAAGTTCAGTTTAGGGTTTAAAACCCTAATGCTGACTAAAGGAAAGAGTTCAGTTTAGGGTTTAAAACCCTAATGCTGACTGAATGGAAAAAGTTCAGTTTAGGGTTTAAAACCCTAATGCTGACTGAATGGAAAAAGTTCAGTTTAGGGTTTAAAACCCTAATGCTGACTGAATGGAAAAAGTTCAGTTTAGGGTTTAAAACCCTAATGCTGACTGAATGGAAAAAGTTCAGTTTAGGGTTTAAAACCCTAATGCTGACTAAAGGGAAAAAGTTCAGTTTAGGGTTTAAAACCCTAATGCTGACTGAATGGAAAAAGTTCAGTTTAGGGTTTAAAACCCTAATGCTGACTGAATGGAAAAAGTTCAGTTTAGGGTTTAAAACCCTAATGCTGACTAAAGGAAAGAGTTCAGTTTAGGGTTTAAAACCCTAATGCTGACTAAAGGGAAAAAGTTCAGTTTAGGGTTTAAAACCCTAATCCTGATTAAAGGGAAAAGTTCAGTTTAGGGTTTAAAACCCTAATGCTGACTGAATGGAAAAAGTTCAGCTTAGGGTTTAAAACCCTAATCCTGATTAAAGGGAAAAGTTCAGTTTAGGGTTTAAAACCCTAATGCTGACTAAATGGAAAAAGTTCAGTTTAGGGTTTAAAACCCTAATGCTGACTAAAGGAAAGAGTTCAGTTTAGGGTTTAAAACCCTAATGCTGACTAAAGGGAAAAGTTCAGTTTAGGGTTTAAAACCCTAATGCTGACTGAATGGAAAAAGTTCAGTTTAGGGTTTAAAACCCTAATGCTGACTAAAGGAAAGAGTTCAGTTTAGGGTTTAAAACCCTAATGCTGACTAAAGGAAAGAGTTCAGTTTAGGGTTTAAAACCCTAATGCTGACTAAAGGGAAAAAGTTCAGTTTAGGGTTTAAAACCCTAATGCTGACTGAATGGAAAAAGTTCAGTTTAGGGTTTAAAACCCTAATGCTGACTGAATGGAAAAAGTTCAGTTTAGGGTTTAAAACCCTAATGCTGACTAAAGGAAAGAGTTCAGTTTAGGGTTTAAAACCCTAATGCTGACTAAAGGGAAAAAGTTCAGTTTAGGGTTTAAAACCCTAATGCTGACTGAATGGAAAAAGTTCAGTTTAGGGTTTAAAACCCTAATGCTGACTGAATGGAAAAAGTTCAGTTTAGGGTTTAAAACCCTAATGCTGACTAAAGGAAAGAGTTCAGTTTAGGGTTTAAAACCCTAATGCTGACTAAAGGGAAAAAGTTCAGTTTAGGGTTTAAAACCCTAATGCTGACTGAATGGAAAAAGTTCAGTTTAGGGTTTAAAACCCTAATGCTGACTGAATGGAAAAAGTTCAGTTTAGGGTTTAAAACCCTAATGCTGACTAAAGGAAAGAGTTCAGTTTAGGGTTTAAAACCCTAATGCTGACTAAAGGGAAAAAGTTCAGTTTAGGGTTTAAAACCCTAATCCTAATTAAAGGGAAAAGTTCAGTTTAGGGTTTAAAACCCTAATGCTGACTGAATGGAAAAGGTTCAGCTTAGGGTTTAAAACCCTAATGCTGACTAAAGGAAAGAGTTCAATTTAGGGTTTAAAACTCTAATGCTGACTAAAGGGAAAAAGTTCAGTTTAGGGTTTAAAACCCTAATCCTGATTAAAGGGAAAAAGTTCAGTTTAGGGTTTAAAACCCTAATACTGACTAAAGGAAAGAGTTCAGTTTAGGGTTTAAAACCCTAATGCTGACTAAAGGGAAAAAGTTCAGTTTAGGGTTTAAAACCCTAATCCTGATTAAAGGGAAAAGTTCAGTTTAGGGTTTAAAACCCTAATGCTGACTAAAGGAAAGAGTTCAGTTTAGGGTTTAAAACCCTAATGCTGACTAAAGGGAAAAAGTTCAGTTTAGGGTTTAAAACCCTAATGCTGACTAAAGGAAAAGTTCAGTTTAGGGTTTAAAACCCTAATGCTGACTAAAGGGAAAAGTTCAGTTTAGGGTTTAAAACCCTAATGCTGACTAAAGGAAAAGTTCAGTTTAGGGTTTAAAACCCTAATGCTGACTAAAGGGAAAAAGTTCAGTTTAGGGTTTAAAACCCTAATGCTGACTGAATGGAAAAAGTTCAGTTTAGGGTTTAAAACCCTAATGCTGACTAAAGGAAAAAGTTCAGTTTAGGGTTTAAAACCCTAATGCTGACTAAAGGGAAAAAGTTCAGTTTAGGGTTTAAAACCCTAATGCTGACTGAATGGAAAAAGTTCAGTTTAGGGTTTAAAACCCTAATGCTGACTAAAGGAAAGAGTTCAGTTTAGGGTTTAAAACCCTAATGCTGACTGAATGGAAAAAGTTCAGTTTAGGGTTTAAAACCCTAATGCTGACTGAATGGAAAAAGTTCAGTTTAGGGTTTAAAACCCTAATGCTGACTGAATGGAAAAAGTTCAGTTTAGGGTTTAAAACCCTAATGCTGACTGAATGGAAAAAGTTCAGTTTAGGGTTTAAAACCCTAATGCTGACTAAAGGAAAGAGTTCAGTTTAGGGTTTAAAACCCTAATGCTGACTAAATGGAAAAAGTTCAGTTTAGGGTTTAAAACCCTAATGCTGACTGAATGGAAAAAGTTCAGTTTAGGGTTTAAAACCCTAATGCTGACTAAAGGAAAGAGTTAAGTTTAGGGTTTAAAACCCTAATGCTGACTAAAGGGAAAAAGTTCAGTTTAGGGTTTAAAACCCTAATTCTAATTAAAGGGAAAAGTTCAGTTTAGGGTTTAAAACCCTAATGCTGACTGAATGGAAAAAGTTCAGCTTAGGGTTTAAAACCCTAATCCTGATTAAAGGGAAAAGTTCAGTTTAGGGTTTAAAACCCTAATGCTGACTAAATGGAAAAAGTTCAGTTTAGGGTTTAAAACCCTAATGCTGACTAAAGGAAAGAGTTCAGTTTAGGGTTTAAAACCCTAATGCTGACTAAAGGGAAAAAGTTCAGTTTAGGGTTGAAAACCCTAATGCTGACTGAATGGAAAAAGTTCAGTTTAGGGTTTAAAACCCTAATGCTGACTAAAGGAAAGAGTTCAGTTTAGGGTTTAAAACCCTAATGCTGACTAAAGGAAAGAGTTCAGTTTAGGGTTTAAAACCCTAATGCTGACTAAAGGGAAAAAGTTCAGTTTAGGGTTTAAAACCCTAATGCTGACTGAATGGAAAAAAGTTAGTTTAGGGTTTAAAACCCTAATGCTGACTGAATGGAAAAAGTTCAGTTTAGGGTTTAAAACCCTAATGCTGACTAAAGGAAAGAGTTTAGTTTAGGGTTTAAAACCCTAATGCTGACTAAAGGGAAAAAGTTCAGTTTAGGGTTTAAAACCCTAATCCTAATTAAAGGGAAAAGTTCAGTTTAGGGTTTAAAACCCTAATGCTGACTGAATGGAAAAAGTTCAGCTTAGGGTTTAAAACCCTAATGCTGACTAAAGGAAAGAGTTCAGTTTAGGGTTTAAAACTCTAATGCTGACTAAAGGGAAAAAGTTCAGTTTAGGGTTTAAAACCCTAATCCTGATTAAAGGGAAAAGTTCAGTTTAGGGTTTAAAACCCTAATGCTGACTAAAGGGAAAAAGTTCAGTTTAGGGTTTAAAACCCTAATGCTGACTAAAGGGAAAAGTTCAGTTTATGGTTTAAAACCCTAATGCTGACTGAATGGAAAAAGTTCAGTTTAGGGTTTAAAACCCTAATGCTGACTAAAGGAAAAAGTTCAGTTTAGGGTTTAAAACCCTAATGCTGACTAATGGGAAAAAGTTCAGTTTAGGGTTTAAAACCCTAATGCTGACTGAATGGAAAAAGTTCAGTTTAGGGTTTAAAACCCTAATGCTGACTAAAGGAAAGAGTTCAGTTTAGGGTTTAAAACCCTAATGCTGACTGAATGGAAAAAGTTCAGTTTAGGGTTTAAAACCCTAATACTGACTGAATGGAAAAAGTTCAGTTTAGGTTTTAAAACCCTAATGATGACTAATGGAAAGAGTTCAGTTTAGGGTTTAAAACCCTAATGCTGACTAAAGGGAAAAAGTTCAGTTTAGGGTTTAAAACCCTAATCCTAATTAAAGGGAAAAGTTCAGTTTAGGGTTTAAAACCCTAATGCTGACTGAATGGAAAAAGTTCAGCTTAGGGTTTAAAACCCTAATGCTGACTAAAGGAAAGAGTTCAGTTTAGGGTTTAAAACTCTAATGCTGACTAAAGGGAAAAAGTTCAGTTTAGGGTTTAAAACCCTAATCCTGATTAATGGGAAAAGTTCAGTTTAGGGTTTAAAACCCTAATGCTGACTAAATGGAAAAAGTTCAGCTTAGGGTTTAAAACCCTAATCCTGATTAAAGGAAAAGGTTCAGTTTAGGGTTTAAAACCCTAATGCTGACTAAAGGAAAGAGTTCAGTTTAGGGTTTAAAACCCTAATGCTGACTAAAGGGAAAAAGTTCAGTTTAGGGTTGAAAACCCTAATGCTGACCGAATGGAAAAAGTTCAGTTTAGGGTTTAAAACCCTAATGCTGACTAAAGGAAAGAGTTCAGTTTAGGGTTTAAAACCCTAATACTGACTAAAGGAAAGAGTTCAGTTTAGGGTTTAAAACCCTAATGCTAACTAAAGGGAAAAAGTTCAGTTTAGGGTTTAAAACCCTAATGTTGACTGAATGGAAAAAAGTTAGTTTAGGGTTTAAAACCCTAATGCTGACTGAATGGAAAAAGTTCAGTTTAGGGTTTAAAACCCTAATGCTGACTAAAGGAAAGAGTTTAGTTTAGGGTTTAAAACCCTAATGCTGACTAAAGGAAAGAGTTCAGTTTAGGGTTTAAAACCCTAATCCTAATTAAAGGGAAAAGTTCAGTTTAGGGTTTAAAACCCTAATGCTGACTGAATGGAAAAAGTTCAGCTTAGGGTTTAAAACCCTAATGCTGACTAAAGGAAAGAGTTCAGTTTAGGGTTTAAAACTCTAATGCTGACTAAAAGGAAAAAGTTCAGTTTAGGGTTTAAAACCCTAATCCTGATTAAAGGGAAAAGTTCAGTTTAGGGTTTAAAACCCTAATGTTGACTAAAGGGAAAAAGTTCAGTTTAGGGTTTAAAACCCTAATGTTGACTGAATGGAAAAAGTTCAGTTTAGGGTTTAAAACCCTAATGCTAACTAAAGGGAAAAAGTTCAGTTTAGGGTTTAAAACCCTAATGTTGACTGAATTGAAAAAAGTTAGTTTAGGGTTTAAAACCCTAATGCTGACTGAATGGAAAAAGTTCAGTTTAGGGTTTAAAACCCTAATGCTGACTAAAGGAAAGAGTTAAGTTTAGGATTTAAAACCCTAATGCTGACTAAAGGGAAAAAGTTCAGTTTAGGGTTTAAACCCCTAATCCTAATTAAAGGGAAAAGTTCAGTTTAGGGTTTAAAACCCTAATGCTGACTGAATGGAAAAAGTTCAGCTTAGGGTTTAAAACCCTAATCCTGATTAAAGGAAAGAGTTCAGTTTAGGGTTTAAAACCCTAATGCTGACTAAAGGGAAAAAGTTAAGTTTAGGGTTTAAAACCCTAATGCTGACTGAATGGAAAAAGTTCAGTTTAGGGTTTAAAACCCTAATGCTGACTGAATGGAAAAAGTTCAGTTTAGGGTTTAAAACCCTAATGTTGACTGAATGGAAAAAGTTCAGTTTAGGGTTTAAAACCCTAATGTTGACTAAAGGAAAGAGTTCAGTTTAGGGTTTAAAACCCTAATGCTGACTAAAGGGAAAAAGTTCAGTTTAGGGTTTAAAACCCTAATGCTGACTAAATGGAAAAAAGTTAGTTTAGGGTTTAAAACCCTAATGCTGACTGAATGGAAAAAGTTCAGTTTAGGGTTTAAAACCCTAATACTGACTAAAGGAAAGAGTTCAGTTTAGGGTTTAAAACCCTAATGCTGACTAAAGGGAAAAAGTTCAGTTTAGGGTTTAAAACCCTAATCCTGATTAAAGGGAAAAGTTCAGTTTAGGGTTTAAAACCCTAATGCTGACTAAAGGAAAGAGTTCAGTTTAGGGTTTAAAACCCTAATGCTGACTAAAGGGAAAAAGTTCAGTTTAGGGTTTAAAACCCTAATGCTGACAAGAGTTAAGTTTAGGGTTTAAAACCCTAATGCTGACTAAAGGGAAAAAGTTCAGTTTAGGGTTTAAAACCCTAATGCTGACTAAAGGGAAAAGTTCAGTTTAGGGTTTAAAACCCTAATGCTGACTGAATGGAAAAAGTTCAGTTTAGGGTTTAAAACCCTAATGCTGACTAAAGGAAAGAGTTCAGTTTAGGGTTTAAAACCCTAATGCTGATTAAAGGGAAAAAGTTAAGTTTAGGGTTTAAAACCCTAATGCTGACTGAATGAAAAAAGTTCATTTTAGGGTTTAAAACCCTAATGTTGACTAAAGGAAAGAGTTCGGTGTAGGGTTTAAAACCCTAATGCTGACTGAATGGAAAAAGTTCAGTTTAGGGTTTAAAACCGTAATGCTGACTGAATGGAAAAAGTTCAGTTTAGGGTTTAAAACCCTAATGCTGACTGAATGGAAAAAGTTCAGTTTAGGGTTTAAAACCCTAATGTTGACTGAATGGAAAAAGTTCAGTTTAGGGTTTAAAACCCTAATGCTGACTAAAGGAAAGAGTTCAGTTTAGGGTTTAAAACCCTAATGCTGACTAAATGGAAAAAAGTTAGTTTAGGGTTTAAAACCCTAATGCTGACTGAATGGAAAAAGTTCAGTTTAGGGTTTAAAACCCTAATGCTGACTAAAGGAAAGAGTTAAGTTTAGGGTTTAAAACCCTAATGCTGACTAAAGGGAAAAAGTTCAGTTTAGGGTTTAAAACCCTAATTCTAATTAAAGGGAAAAGTTCAGTTTAGGGTTTAAAACCCTAATGCTGACTGAATGGAAAAAGTTCAGCTTAGGGTTTAAAACCCTCATCCTGATTAAAGGGAAAAGTTCAGTTTAGGGTTTAAAACCCTAATGCTGACTAAATGGAAAAAGTTCAGTTTAGGGTTTAAAACCCTAATGCTGACTAAAGGAAAGAGTTCAGTTTAGGGTTTAAAACCCTAATGCTGACTAAAGGGAAAAAGTTCAGTTTAGGGTTGAAAACCCTAATGCTGACCGAATGGAAAAAGTTCAGTTTAGGGTTTAAAACCCTAATGCTGACTAAAGGAAAGAGTTCAGTTTAGGGTTTAAAACCCTAATGCTGACTAAAGGAAAGAGTTCAGTTTAGGGTTTAAAACCCTAATGCTGACTAAAGGGAAAAGTTCAGTTTAGGGTTTAAAACCCTAATGCTGACTGAATGGAAAAAAGTTAGTTTAGGGTTTAAAACCCTAATGCTGACTGACTGGAAAAAGTTCAGTTTAGGGTTTAAAACCCTAATGCTGACTAAAGGAAAGAGTTTAGTTTAGGGTTTAAAACCCTAATGCTGACTAAAGGGAAAAAGTTCAGTTTAGGCTTTAAAACCCTAATCCTAATTAAAGGGAAAAGTTCAGTTTAGGGTTTAAAACCCTAATGCTGACTGAATGGAAAAAGTTCAGCTTAGGGTTTAAAACCCTAATGCTGACTAAAGGAAAGAGTTCAATTTAGGGTTTAAAACTGTAATGTTGACTAAAGGGAAAAAGTTCAGTTTAGGGTTTAAAACCCTAATCCTGATTAAAGGGAAAAGTTCAGTTTAGGGTTTAAAACCCTAATGCTGACTAAAGGGAAAAAGTTCAGTTTAGGGTTTAAAACCCTAATGCTGACTAAAGGGAAAAGTTCAGTTTATGGTTTAAAACCCTAATGTTGACTGAATGGAAAAAGTTCAGTTTAGGGTTTAAAACCCTAATGCTGACTAAAGGAAAAAGTTCAGTTTAGGGTTTAAAACCCTAATGCTGATTAAAGGAAAAAGTTCAGTTTAGGGTTTAAAACCCTAATGCTGACTGAATGGAAAATGTTCAGTTTAGGGTTTAAAACCCTAATGCTGACTAAAGGAAAGAGTTCAGTTTAGGGTTTAAAACCCTAATGCTGACTGAATGGAAAAAGTTCAGTTTAGGGTTTAAAACCCTAATACTGACTGAATGGAAAAAGTTCAGTTTAGGTTTTAAAACCCTAATGCTGACTAAAGGAAAGAGTTCAGTTTAGGGTTTAAAACTCTAATGCTGACTAAAAGGAAAAAGTTCAGTTTAGGGTTTAAAACCCTAATCCTGATTAAAGGGAAAAGTTCAGTTTAGGGTTTAAAACCCTAATGCTGACTAAAGGAAAGAGTTTAGTTTAGGGTTTAAAACCCTAATGCTGACTAAAGGGAAAAAGTTCAGTTTAGGGTTTAAAACCCTAATCCTAATTAAAGGGAAAAGTTCAGTTTAGGGTTTAAAACCCTAATGCTGACTGAATGGAAAAAGTTCAGCTTAGGGTTTAAAACCCTAATGCTGACTAAAGGAAAGAGTTCAGTTTAGGGTTTAAAACTCTAATGCTGACTAAAAGGAAAAAGTTCAGTTTAGGGTTTAAAACCCTAATCCTGATTAAAGGGAAAAGTTCAGTTTAGGGTTTAAAACCCTAATGTTGACTAAAGGGAAAAAGTTCAGTTTAGGGTTTAAAACCCTAATGTTGACTGAATGGAAAAAGTTCAGTTTAGGGTTTAAAACCCTAATGCTAACTAAAGGGAAAAAGTTCAGTTTAGGGTTTAAAACCCTAATGTTGACTGAATGGAAAAAGTTAGTTTAGGGTTTAAAACCCTAATGCTGACTGAATGGAAAAAGTTCAGTTTAGGGTTTAAAACCCTAATGCTGACTAAAGGAAAGAGTTAAGTTTAGGATTTAAAACCCTAATGCTGACTAAAGGGAAAAAGTTCAGTTTAGGGTTTAAACCCCTAATCCTAATTAAAGGGAAAAGTTCAGTTTAGGGTTTAAAACCCTAATGCTGACTGAATGGAAAAAGTTCAGCTTAGGGTTTAAAACCCTAATCCTGATTAAAGGAAAGAGTTCAGTTTAGGGTTTAAAACCCTAATGCTGACTAAAGGGAAAAAGTTAAGTTTAGGGTTTAAAACCCTAATGCTGACTGAATGGAAAAAGTTCAGTTTAGGGTTTAAAACCCTAATGCTGACTGAATGGAAAAAGTTCAGTTTAGGGTTTAAAACCCTAATGTTGACTGAATGGAAAAAGTTCAGTTTAGGGTTTAAAACCCTAATGTTGACTAAAGGAAAGAGTTCAGTTTAGGGTTTAAAACCCTAATGCTGACTAAAGGGAAAAAGTTCAGTTTAGGGTTTAAAACCCTAATCCTGATTAAAGGGAAAAGTTCAGTTTAGGGTTTAAAACCCTAATGCTGACTAAAGGAAAGAGTTCAGTTTAGGGTTTAAAACCCTAATGCTGACTAAAGGGAAAAAGTTCAGTTTAGGGTTTAAAACCCTAATGCTGACAAGAGTTAAGTTTAGGGTTTAAAACCCTAATGCTGACTAAAGGGAAAAAGTTCAGTTTAGGGTTTAAAACCCTAATGCTGACTAAAGGGAAAAGTTCAGTTTAGGGTTTAAAACCCTAATGCTGACTGAATGGAAAAAGTTCAGTTTAGGGTTTAAAACCCTAATGCTGACTAAAGGAAAGAGTTCAGTTTAGGGTTTAAAACCCTAATGCTGATTAAAGGGAAAAAGTTAAGTTTAGGGTTTAAAACCCTAATGCTGACTGAATGAAAAAAGTTCATTTTAGGGTTTAAAACCCTAATGTTGACTAAAGGAAAGAGTTCGGTGTAGGGTTTAAAACCCTAATGCTGACTGAATGGAAAAAGTTCAGTTTAGGGTTTAACCCCCTAATGCTGACTGAATGGAAAAAGTTCAGTTTAGGGTTTAAAACCCTAATGCTGACTGAATGGAAAAAAGTTCAGTTTAGGGTTTAAAACCCTAATGCTGACTAAAGGAAAGAGTTCAGTTTAGGGTTTAAAACCCTAATGCTGACTAAAGGGAAAAAAGTTAGTTTAGGGTTTAAAACCCTAATGCTGACTGAATGGAAAAAGTTCAGTTTAGGGTTTAAAACCCTAATGCTGACTAAAGGAAAGAGTTAAGTTTAGGGTTTAAAACCCTAATGCTGACTAAAGGGAAAAAGTTCAGTTTAGGGTTTAAAACCCTAATTCTAATTAAAGGGAAAAGTTCAGTTTAGGGTTTAAAACCCTAATGCTGACTGAATGGAAAAAGTTCAGCTTAGGGTTTAAAACCCTCATCCTGATTAAAGGGAAAAGTTCAGTTTAGGGTTTAAAACCCTAATGCTGACTAAATGGAAAAAGTTCAGTTTAGGGTTTAAAACCCTAATGCTGACTAAAGGAAAGAGTTCAGTTTAGGGTTTAAAACCCTAATGCTGACTAAAGGGAAAAAGTTCAGTTTAGGGTTGAAAACCCTAATGCTGACCGAATGGAAAAAGTTCAGTTTAGGGTTTAAAACCCTAATGCTGACTAAAGGAAAGAGTTCAGTTTAGGGTTTAAAACCCTAATGCTGACTAAAGGAAAGAGTTCAGTTTAGGGTTTAAAACCCTAATGCTGACTAAAGGGAAAAAGTTCAGCTTAGGGTTTAAAACCCTAATGCTGACTGAATGGAAAAAGTTAGTTTAGGGTTTAAAACCCTAATGCTGACTGAATGGAAAAAGTTCAGTTTAGGGTTTAAAACCCTAATGCTGACTAAAGGAAAGAGTTTAGTTTAGGGTTTAAAACCCTAATGCTGACTAAAGGGAAAAAGTTCAGTTTAGGCTTTAAAACCCTAATCCTAATTAAAGGGAAAAGTTCAGTTTAGGGTTTAAAACCCTAATGCTGACTGAATGGAAAAAGTTCAGCTTAGGGTTTAAAACCCTAATGCTGACTAAAGGAAAGAGTTCAATTTAGGGTTTAAAACTGTAATGTTGACTAAAGGGAAAAAGTTCAGTTTAGGGTTTAAAACCCTAATCCTGATTAAAGGGAAAAGTTCAGTTTAGGGTTTAAAACCCTAATGCTGACTAAAGGGAAAAAGTTCAGTTTAGGGTTTAAAACCCTAATGCTGACTAAAGGGAAAAGTTCAGTTTATGGTTTAAAACCCTAATGTTGACTGAATGGAAAAAGTTCAGTTTAGGGTTTAAAACCCTAATGCTGACTAAAGGAAAAAGTTCAGTTTAGGGTTTAAAACCCTAATGCTGACTAATGGGAAAAAGTTCAGTTTAGGGTTTAAAACCCTAATGCTGACTGAATGGAAAAAGTTCAGTTTAGGGTTTAAAACCCTAATGCTGACTAAAGGAAAGAGTTCAGTTTAGGGTTTAAAACCCTAATGCTGACTGAATGGAAAAAGTTCAGTTTAGGGTTTAAAACCCTAATACTGACTGAATGGAAAAAGTTCAGTTTAGGTTTTAAAACCCTAATGATGACTAATGGAAAGAGTTCAGTTTAGGGTTTAAAACCCTAATGCTGACTAAAGGGAAAAAGTTCAGTTTAGGGTTTAAAACCCTAATCCTAATTAAAGGGAAAAGTTCAGTTTAGGGTTTAAAACCCTAATGCTGACTGAATGGAAAAAGTTCAGCTTAGGGTTTAAAACCCTAATGCTGACTAAAGGAAAGAGTTCAGTTTAGGGTTTAAAACTCTAATGCTGACTAAAGGGAAAAAGTTCAGTTTAGGGTTTAAAACCCTAATCCTGATTAATGGGAAAAGTTCAGTTTAGGGTTTAAAACCCTAATGCTGACTAAATGGAAAAAGTTCAGCTTAGGGTTTAAAACCCTAATCCTGATTAAAGAGAAAAGTTCAGTTTAGGGTTTAAAACCCTAATGATGACTAAAGGAAAGAGTTCAGTTTAGGGTTTAAAACCCTAATGCTGACTAAAGGGAAAAAGTTCAGTTTAGGGTTGAAAACCCTAATGCTGAGCGAATGGAAAAAGTTCAGTTTAGGGTTTAAAACCCTAATGCTGACTAAAGTAAAGAGTTCAGTTTAGGGTTTAAAACCCTAATACTGACTAAAGGAAAGAGTTCAGTTTAGGGTTTAAAACCCTAATGCTAACTAAAGGGAAAAAGTTCAGTTTAGGGTTTAAAACCCTAATGTTGACTGAATGGAAAAAAGTTAGTTTAGGGTTTAAAACCCTAATGCTGACTGAATGGAAAAAGTTCAGTTTAGGGTTTAAAACCCTAATGCTGACTAAAGGAAAGAGTTTAGTTTAGGGTTTAAAACCCTAATGCTGACTAAAGGGAAAAAGTTCAGTTTAGGGTTTAAAACCCTAATCCTAATTAAAGGGAAAAGTTCAGTTTAGGGTTTAAAACCCTAATGCTGACTGAATGGAAAAAGTTCAGCTTAGGGTTTAAAACCCTAATGCTGACTAAAGGAAAGAGTTCAGTTTAGGGTTTAAAACTCTAATGCTGACTAAAAGGAAAAAGTTCAGTTTAGGGTTTAAAACCCTAATCCTGATTAAAGGGAAAAGTTCAGTTTAGGGTTTAAAACCCTAATGTTGACTAAAGGGAAAAAGTTCAGTTTAGGGTTTAAAACCCTAATGTTGACTGAATGGAAAAAGTTCAGTTTAGGGTTTAAAACCCTAATGCTAACTAAAGGGAAAAAGTTCAGTTTAGGGTTTAAAACCCTAATGTTGACTGAATGGAAAAAAGTTAGTTTAGGGTTTAAAACCCTAATGCTGACTGAATGGAAAAAGTTCAGTTTAGGGTTTAAAACCCTAATGCTGACTAAAGGAAAGAGTTAAGTTTAGGATTTAAAACCCTAATGCTGACTAAAGGGAAAAAGTTCAGTTTAGGGTTTAAACCCCTAATCCTAATTAAAGGGAAAAGTTCAGTTTAGGGTTTAAAACCCTAATGCTGACTGAATGGAAAAAGTTCAGCTTAGGGTTTAAAACCCTAATCCTGATTAAAGGAAAGAGTTCAGTTTAGGGTTTAAAACCCTAATGCTGACTAAAGGGAAAAAGTTAAGTTTAGGGTTTAAAACCCTAATGCTGACTGAATGGAAAAAGTTCAGTTTAGGGTTTAAAACCCTAATGCTGACTGAATGGAAAAAAGTTCAGTTTAGGGTTTAAAACCCTAATGTTGACTGAATGGAAAAAGTTCAGTTTAGGGTTTAAAACCCTAATGCTGACTAAAGGAAAGAGTTCAGTTTAGGGTTTAAAACCCTAATGCTGACTAAAGGGAAAAAGTTCAGTTTAGGGTTTAAAACCCTAATCCTAATTAAAGGGAAAAGTTCAGTTTAGGGTTTAAAACCCTAATGCTGACTGAATGGAAAAAGTTCAGCTTAGGGTTTAAAACCCTAATGCTGACTAAAGGAAAGAGTTCAGTTTAGGGTTTAAAACTCTAATGCTGACTAAAGGGAAAAAGTTCAGTTTAGGGTTTAAAACCCTAATCCTGATTAATGGGAAAAGTTCAGTTTAGGGTTTAAAACCCTAATGCTGACTAAATGGAAAAAGTTCAGCTTAGGGTTTAAAACCCTAATCCTGATTAAAGAGAAAAGTTCAGTTTAGGGTTTAAAACCCTAATGCTGACTAAAGGAAAGAGTTCAGTTTAGGGTTTAAAACCCTAATGCTGACTAAAGGGAAAACGTTCAGTTTAGGGTTGAAAACCCTAATGCTGAGCGAATGGAAAAAGTTCAGTTTAGGGTTTAAAACCCTAATGCTGACTAAAGTAAAGAGTTCAGTTTAGGGTTTAAAACCCTAATACTGACTAAAGGAAAGAGTTCAGTTTAGGGTTTAAAACCCTAATGCTAACTAAAGGGAAAAAGTTCAGTTTAGGGTTTAAAACCCTAATGTTGACTGAATGGAAAAAAGTTAGTTTAGGGTTTAAAACCCTAATGCTGACTGAATGGAAAAAGTTCAGTTTAGGGTTTAAAACCCTAATGCTGACTAAAGGAAAGAGTTTAGTTTAGGGTTTAAAACCCTAATGCTGACTAAAGGGAAAAAGTTCAGTTTAGGGTTTAAAACCCTAATCCTAATTAAAGGGAAAAGTTCAGTTTAGGGTTTAAAACCCTAATGCTGACTGAATGGAAAAAGTTCAGCTTAGGGTTTAAAACCCTAATGCTGACTAAAGGAAAGAGTTCAGTTTAGGGTTTAAAACTCTAATGCTGACTAAAAGGAAAAAGTTCAGTTTAGGGTTTAAAACCCTAATCCTGATTAAAGGGAAAAGTTCAGTTTAGGGTTTAAAACCCTAATGTTGACTAAAGGGAAAAAGTTCAGTTTAGGGTTTAAAACCCTAATGTTGTTTGAATGGAAAAAGTTCAGTTTAGGGTTTAAAACCCTAATGCTAACTAAAGGGAAAAAGTTCAGTTTAGGGTTTAAAACCCTAATGTTGACTGAATGGAAAAAAGTTAGTTTAGGGTTTAAAACCCTAATGCTGACTGAATGGAAAAAGTTCAGTTTAGTGTTTAAAACCCTAATGCTGACCAAAGGAAAGAATTAAGTTTAGGATTTAAAACCCTAATGCTGACTAAAGGGAAAAAGTTCAGTTTAGGGTTTAAACCCCTAATCCTAATTAAAGGGAAAAGTTCAGTTTAGGGTTTAAAACCCTAATGCTGACTGAATGGAAAAAGTTCAGCTTAGGGTTTAAAACCCTAATCCTGATTAAAGGAAAGAGTTCAGTTTAGGGTTTAAAACCCTAATGCTGACTAAAGGGAAAAAGTTAAGTTTAGGGTTTAAAACCCTAATGCTGACTGAATGGAAAAAGTTCAGTTTAGGGTTTAAAACCCTAATGTTGACTGAATGGAAAAAAGTTCAGTTTAGGGTTTAAAACCCTAATGTTGACTGAATGGAAAAAGTTCAGTTTAGGGTTTAAAACCCTAATGCTGACTAAAGGAAAGAGTTCAGTTTAGGGTTTAAAACCCTAATGCTGACTAAAGGGAAAAAGTTCAGTTTAGGGTTTAAAACCCTAATGCTGACTAAATGGAAAAAGTTAGTTTAGGGTTTAAAACCCTAATGCTGACTGAATGGAAAAAGTTCAGTTTAGGGTTTAAAACCCTAATACTAACTAAAGGAAAGAGTTCAGTTTAGGGTTTAAAACCCTAATGCTGACTAAAGGGAAAAAGTTCAGTTTAGGGTTTAAAACCCTAATCCTGATTAAAGGGAAAAGTTCAGTTTAGGGTTTAAAACCCTAATGCTGACTAAAGGAAAGAGTTCAGTTTAGGGTTTAAAACCCTAATGCTGACTAAAGGGAAAAAGTTCAGTTTAGGGTTTAAAACCCTAATGCTGACAAGAGTTAAGTTTAGGGTTTAAAACCCTAATGCTGACTAAATGGAAAAAGTTCAGTTTAGGGTTTAAAACCCTAATGCTGACTAAAGGAAAGAGTTCAGTTTAGGGTTTAAAACCCTAATGCTGACTAAAGGGAAAAAGTTCAGTTTAGGGTTGAAAACCCTAATGCTGACCGAATGGAAAAAGTTCAGTTTAGGGTTTAAAACCCTAATGCTGACTAAAGGAAAGAGTTCAGTTTAGGGTTTAAAACCCTAATGCTGACTAAAGGAAAGAGTTCAGTTTAGGGTTTAAAACCCTAATGCTGACTAAAGGGAAAAAGTTCAGTTTAGGGTTTAAAACCCTAATGCTGACTGAATGGAAAAAAGTTAGTTTAGGGTTTAAAACCCTAATGCTGACTGAATGGAAAAAGTTCAGTTTAGGGTTTAAAACCCTAATGCTGACTAAAGGAAAGAGTTTAGTTTAGGGTTTAAAACCCTAATGCTGACTAAAGGGAAAAAGTTCAGTTTAGGCTTTAAAACCCTAATCCTAATTAAAGGGAAAAGTTCAGTTTAGGGTTTAAAACCCTAATGCTGACTGAATGGAAAAAGTTCAGCTTAGGGTTTAAAACCCTAATGCTGACTAAAGGAAAGAGTTCAATTTAGGGTTTAAAACTGTAATGTTGACTAAAGGGAAAAAGTTCAGTTTAGGGTTTAAAACCCTAATCCTTGATTAAAGGGAAAAGTTCAGTTTAGGGTTTAAAACCCTAATGCTGACTAAAGGGAAAAAGTTCAGTTTAGGGTTTAAAACCCTAATGCTGACTAAAGGGAAAAGTTCAGTTTATGGTTTAAAACCCTAATGTTGACTGAATGGAAAAAGTTCAGTTTAGGGTTTAAAACCCTAATGCTGACTAAAGGAAAAAGTTCAGTTTAGGGTTTAAAACCCTAATGCTGACTAATGGGAAAAAGTTCAGTTTAGGGTTTAAAACCCTAATGCTGACTGAATGGAAAAAGTTCAGTTTAGGGTTTAAAACCCTAATGCTGACTAAAGGAAAGAGTTCAGTTTAGGGTTTAAAACCCTAATGCTGACTGAATGGAAAAAGTTCAGTTTAGGGTTTAAAACCCTAATACTGACTGAATGGAAAAAGTTCAGTTTAGGTTTTAAAACCCTAATGATGACTAATGGAAAGAGTTCAGTTTAGGGTTTAAAACCCTAATGCTGACTAAAGGGAAAAAGTTCAGTTTAGGGTTTAAAACCCTAATCCTAATTAAAGGGAAAAGTTCAGTTTAGGGTTTAAAACCCTAATGCTGACTGAATGGAAAAAGTTCAGCTTAGGGTTTAAAACCCTAATGCTGACTAAAGGAAAGAGTTCAGTTTAGGGTTTAAAACTCTAATGCTGACTAAAGGGAAAAAGTTCAGTTTAGGGTTTAAAACCCTAATCCTGATTAATGGGAAAAGTTCAGTTTAGGGTTTAAAACCCTAATGCTGACTAAATGGAAAAAGTTCAGCTTAGGGTTTAAAACCCTAATCCTGATTAAAGAGAAAAGTTCAGTTTAGGGTTTAAAACCCTAATGCTGACTAAAGGAAAGAGTTCAGTTTAGGGTTTAAAACCCTAATGCTGACTAAAGGGAAAAAGTTCAGTTTAGGGTTGAAAACCCTAATGCTGACCGAATGGAAAAAGTTCAGTTTAGGGTTTAAAACCCTAATGCTGACTAAAGTAAAGAGTTCAGTTTAGGGTTTAAAACCCTAATACTGACTAAAGGAAAGAGTTCAGTTTAGGGTTTAAAACCCTAATGCTAACTAAAGGGAAAAAGTTCAGTTTAGGGTTTAAAACCCTAATGTTGACTGAATGGAAAAAAGTTAGTTTAGGGTTTAAAACCCTAATGCTGACTGGATGGAAAAAGTTCAGTTTAGGGTTTAAAACCCTAATGCTGACTAAAGGAAAGAGTTTAGTTTAGGGTTTAAAACCCTAATGCTGACTAAAGGGAAAAAGTTCAGTTTAGGGTTTAAAACCCTAATCCTAATTAAAGGGAAAAGTTCAGTTTAGGGTTTAAAACCCTAATGCTGACTGAATGGAAAAAGTTCAGCTTAGGGTTTAAAACCCTAATGCTGACTAAAGGAAAGAGTTCAGTTTAGGGTTTAAAACTCTAATGCTGACTAAAAGGAAAAAGTTCAGTTTAGGGTTTAAAACCCTAATCCTGATTAAAGGGAAAAGTTCAGTTTAGGGTTTAAAACCCTAATGTTGACTAAAGGGAAAAAGTTCAGTTTAGGGTTTAAAACCCTAATGTTGACTGAATGGAAAAAGTTCAGTTTAGGGTTTAAAACCCTAATGCTAACTAAAGGGAAAAAGTTCAGTTTAGGGTTTAAAACCCTAATGTTGACTGAATGGAAAAAGTTAGTTTAGGGTTTAAAACCCTAATGCTGACTGAATGGAAAAAGTTCAGTTTAGGGTTTAAAACCCTAATGCTGACTAAAGGAAAGAGTTAAGTTTAGGATTTAAAACCCTAATGCTGACTAAAGGGAAAAAGTTCAGTTTAGGGTTTAAACCCCTAATCCTAATTAAAGGGAAAAGTTCAGTTTAGGGTTTAAAACCCTAATGCTGACTGAATGGAAAAAGTTCAGCTTAGGGTTTAAAACCCTAATCCTGATTAAAGGAAAGAGTTCAGTTTAGGGTTTAAAACCCTAATGCTGACTAAAGGGAAAAAGTTAAGTTTAGGGTTTAAAACCCTAATGCTGACTGAATGGAAAAAGTTCAGTTTAGGGTTTAAAACCCTAATGCTGACTGAATGGAAAAAAGTTCAGTTTAGGGTTTAAAACCCTAATGTTGACTGAATGGAAAAAGTTCAGTTTAGGGTTTAAAACCCTAATGCTGACTAAAGGAAAGAGTTCAGTTTAGGGTTTAAAACCCTAATGCTGACTAAAGGGAAAAAGTTCAGTTTAGGGTTTAAAACCCTAATGCTGACTAAATGGAAAAAAGTTAGTTTAGGGTTTAAAACCCTAATGCTGACTGAATGGAAAAAGTTCAGTTTAGGGTTTAAAACCCTAATACTAACTAAAGGAAAGAGTTCAGTTTAGGGTTTAAAACCCTAATGCTGACTAAAGGGAAAAAGTTCAGTTTAGGGTTTAAAACCCTAATCCTGATTAAAGGGAAAAGTTCAGTTTAGGGTTTAAAACCCTAATGCTGACTAAAGGAAAGAGTTCAGTTTAGGGTTTAAAACCCTAATGCTGACTAAAGGGAAAAAGTTCAGTTTAGGGTTTAAAACCCTAATGCTGACAAGAGTTAAGTTTAGGGTTTAAAACCCTAATGCTGACTAAAGGGAAAAAGTTCAGTTTAGGGTTTAAAACCCTAATGCTGACTAAAGGGAAAAGTTCAGTTTAGGGTTTAAAACCCTAATGCTGACTGAATGGAAAAAGTTCAGTTTAGGGTTTAAAACCCTAATGCTGACTAAAGGAAAGAGTTCAGTTTAGGGTTTAAAACCCTAATGCTGATTAAAGGGAAAAAGTTAAGTTTAGGGTTTAAAACCCTAATGCTGACTGAATGAAAAAAGTTCATTTTAGGGTTTAAAACCCTAATGTTGACTAAAGGAAAGAGTTCGGTGTAGGGTTTAAAACCCTAATGCTGACTGAATGGAAAAAGTTCAGTTTAGGGTTTAAAACCGTAATGCTGACTGAATGGAAAAAGTTCAGTTTAGGGTTTAAAACCGTAATGCTGACTGAATGGAAAAAAGTTCAGTTTAGGGTTTAAAACCCTAATGTTGACTGAATGGAAAAAGTTCAGTTTAGGGTTTAAAACCCTAATGCTGACTAAAGGAAAGAGTTTAGTTTAGGGTTTAAAACCCTAATGCTGACTAAATGGAAAAAAGTTAGTTTAGGGTTTAAAACCCTAATGCTGACTGAATGGAAAAAGTTCAGTTTAGGGTTTAAAACCCTAATGCTGACTAAAGGAAAGAGTTAAGTTTAGGGTTTAAAACCCTAATGCTGACTAAAGGGAAAAAGTTCAGTTTAGGGTTTAAAACCCTAATTCTAATTAAAGGGAAAAGTTCAGTTTAGGGTTTAAAACCCTAATGCTGACTGAATGGAAAAAGTTCAGCTTAGGGTTTAAAACCCTCATCCTGATTAAAGGGAAAAGTTCAGTTTAGGGTTTAAAACCCTAATGCTGACTAAATGGAAAAAGTTCAGTTTAGGGTTTAAAACCCTAATGCTGACTAAAGGAAAGAGTTCAGTTTAGGGTTTAAAACCCTAATGCTGACTAAAGGGAAAAAGTTCAGTTTAGGGTTGAAAACCCTAATGCTGACCGAATGGAAAAAGTTCAGTTTAGGGTTTAAAACCCTAATGCTGACTAAAGGAAAGAGTTCAGTTTAGGGTTTAAAACCCTAATGCTGACTAAAGGAAAGAGTTCAGTTTAGGGTTTAAAACCCTAATGCTGACTAAAGGGAAAAAGTTCAGTTTAGGGTTTAAAACCCTAATGCTGACTGAATGGAAAAAGTTAGTTTAGGGTTTAAAACCCTAATGCTGACTGAATGGAAAAAGTTCAGTTTAGGGTTTAAAACCCTAATGCTGACTAAAGGAAAGAGTTTAGTTTAGGGTTTAAAACCCTAATGCTGACTAAAGGGAAAAAGTTCAGTTTAGGCTTTAAAACCCTAATCCTAATTAAAGGGAAAAGTTCAGTTTAGGGTTTAAAACCCTAATGCTGACTGAATGGAAAAAGTTCAGCTTAGGGTTTAAAACCCTAATGCTGACTAAAGGAAAGAGTTCAATTTAGGGTTTAAAACTGTAATGTTGACTAAAGGGAAAAAGTTCAGTTTAGGGTTTAAAACCCTAATCCTGATTAAAGGGAAAAGTTCAGTTTAGGGTTTAAAACCCTAATGCTGACTAAAGGGAAAAAGTTCAGTTTAGGGTTTAAAACCCTAATGCTGACTAAAGGGAAAAGTTCAGTTTATGGTTTAAAACCCTAATGTTGACTGAATGGAAAAAGTTCAGTTTAGGGTTTAAAACCCTAATGCTGACTAAAGGAAAAAGTTCAGTTTAGGGTTTAAAACCCTAATGCTGACTGAATGGAAAAAGTTCAGTTTAGGGTTTAAAACCCTAATGCTGACTAAAGGAAAGAGTTCAGTTTAGGGTTTAAAACCCTAATGCTGACTGGATGGAAAAAGTTCAGTTTAGGGTTTAAAACCCTAATACTGACTGAATGGAAAAAGTTCAGTTTAGGTTTTAAAACCCTAATGATGACTAATGGAAAGAGTTCAGTTTAGGGTTTAAAACCCTAATGCTGACTAAAGGGAAAAAGTTCAGTTTAGGGTTTAAAACCCTAATCCTAATTAAAGGGAAAAGTTCAGTTTAGGGTTTAAAACCCTAATGCTGACTGAATGGAAAAAGTTCAGCTTAGGGTTTAAAACCCTAATGCTGACTAAAGGAAAGAGTTCAGTTTAGGGTTTAAAACTCTAATGCTGACTAAAGGGAAAAAGTTCAGTTTAGGGTTTAAAACCTTAATCCTGATTAATGGGAAAAGTTCAGTTTAGGGTTTAAAACCCTAATGCTGACTAAATGGAAAAAGTTCAGCTTAGGGTTTAAAACCCTAATCCTGATTAAAGAGAAAAGTTCAGTTTAGGGTTTAAAACCCTAATGCTGACTAAAGGAAAGAGTTCAGTTTAGGGTTTAAAACCCTAATGCTGACTAAAGGGAAAAAGTTCAGTTTAGGGTTGAAAACCCTAATGCTGACCGAATGGAAAAAGTTCAGTTTAGGGTTTAAAACCCTAATGCTGACTAAAGTAAAGAGTTCAGTTTAGGGTTTAAAACCCTAATACTGACTAAAGGAAAGAGTTCAGTTTAGGGTTTAAAACCCTAATGCTAACTAAAGGGAAAAAGTTCAGTTTAGGGTTTAAAACCCTAATGTTGACTGAATGGAAAAAAGTTAGTTTAGGGTTTAAAACCCTAATGCTGACTAAAGGAAAGAGTTTAGTTTAGGGTTTAAAACCCTAATGCTGACTAAAGGGAAAAAGTTCAGTTTAGGGTTTAAAACCCTAATCCTAATTAAAGGGAAAAGTTCAGTTTAGGGTTTAAAACCCTAATGCTGACTGAATGGAAAAAGTTCAGCTTAGGGTTTAAAACCCTTAATGCTGACTAAAGGAAAGAGTTCAGTTTAGGGTTTAAAACTCTAATGCTGACTAAAAGGAAAAAGTTCAGTTTAGGGTTTAGAACCCTAATCCTGATTAAAGGGAAAAGTTCAGTTTAGGGTTTAAAACCCTAATGTTGACTAAACGGAAAAGGTTCAGTTTAGGGTTTAAAACCCTAATGATGACTAAAGGGAAAAGTTCAGTTTATGGTTTAAAACCCTAATGCTGACTGAATGGAAAAAGTTCAGTTTAGGGTTTAAAACCCTAATGCTGACTAAAGGAAAAAGTTCAGTTTAGGGTTTAAAACCCTAATGCTGACTAAAGGGAAAAAGTTCAGTTTAGGGTTTAAATCCCTAATGCTGACTGAATGGAAAAAGTTCAGTTTAGGGTTTAAAACCCTAATGCTGACTAAAGGAAAGAGTTCAGTTTAGGGTTTAAAACCCTAATGCTGACTGAATGGAAAAAGTTCAGTTTAGAGTTTAAAACCCTAATGCTGACTAAAGGAAAGAGTTCAGTTTAGTGTTTAAAACCCTAATGCTGACTGAATGGAAAAAGTTCGGTTTAGGGTTTAAAACCCTAATATTGACTGAATGGAAAAAGTTCAGTTTAGGTTTTAAAACCCTAATGATGACTGAATGGAAAAAAGTTCAGTTTAGGGTTTAAAACCCTAATGCTGACTGAATGGAAAAAGTTCAGTTTAGGGTTTAAAACCCTAATGCTGACTAAAGGAAAGAGTTCAGTTTAGGGTTTAAAACCCTAATGCTGACTAAAGGGAAAAAGTTCAGCTTAGGATTTAAAACCCTAATGCTGACTGAATGGAAAGAGTTCAGTTTAGGGTTTAAAACCCTAATGCTGACTGAATGGAAAAAGTTCAGTTTAGGGTTTTAAAACCCTAATACTGACTGGCTGGAAAGAGTTCAGTTTAGGGTTCAAAACCCTAAAGCTGACTGAATGGAAAAAGTTCAGTTTAGGGTTTAAAACCCTAATGCTGACTAAAGGAAAGAGTTCAGTTTAGGGTTTAAAACCCTAATACTGACTGAATGGAAAAAGTTCAGTTTAGGGTTTAAAACCCTAATACTGACTGGCTGGAAAGAGTTCAGTTTAGGGTTTAAAACCCTAATGCTGACTGAAGGAAAAGATCAGTTTAGGGTTTAAAGCCCTAATGCTGACTAAAGGGAAAAAGTTCAGTTTAGGGTTTAAAACCCTAATGCTGACTAAATGGAAAAAAGTTAGTTTAGGGTTTAAAACCCTAATGCTGACTGAATGGAAAAAGTTCAGTTTAGGGTTTAAAATCCTAATGCTTACTAAACGAAAGAGTTCAGTTTAGGGTTTAAACTCCTAATGCTGACTAAAGGGAAAAAGTTCAGTTTAGGATTTAAAACCCTAATCCTGATTAAAGGGAAAAGTTCAGTTTAGGGTTTAAAACCCTAATGCTGACTGAATAGAAAAGTTCAGCTTAGGGTTTAAAACCCTAATGCTGACTAAAGGAAAGAGTTCAGTTTAGGGTTTAAAACCCTAATGCTGACTAAAGGGAAAAAGTTCAGTTTAGGGTTTAAAACCCTAATACTGACAAGAGTTAAGTTTAGGGTTTAAAACCCTAATGCTGACTAAAGGAAAAAAGTTCAGTTTAGGGTTTAAAACCCTAATGCTGACTAAAAGGAAAAGTTCAGTTTAGGGTTTAAAACCCTAATGCTGAATGAATTGAAAAAGTTCAGTTTAGGGTTTAAAACCCTATTGCTGACTAAAGGAAAGAGTTCAGTTTAGGGTTTAAAACCCTAATGCTGACTAAAGAGAAAAAGTTAAGTTTAGGGTTTAAAACCATAATGCTGACTAAATGGAAAAAAGTTAGTTTAGGGTTTAAAACCCTAATGCTGACTGAATGGAAAAAGTTCAGTTTAGGGTTTAAAACCCTAATGCTGACTAAAGGAAAGAGTTCAGTTTAGGGTTTAAAACCCTAATCCTAATTAAAGGAAAAAGTTCAGTTTAGGGTTTAAAACCCTAATGCTGACTGAATGGAAAAAGTTCAGCTTAGGGTTTAAAACCCTAATCCTGATTAAAGGGAAAAGTTCAGTTTAGGGTTTAAAACCCTAATGCTGACTAAATGGAAAAAGTTCAGTTTAGGGTTTAAAACCCTAATGCTGACTAAAGGAAAGAGTTCAGTTTAGGGTTTAAAACCCTAATGCTGACTAAAGGGAAAAAGTTCAGTTTAAGGTTGAAAACCCTAATGCTGACCGAATGGAAAAAGTTCAGTTTAGGGTTTAAAACCCTAATGCTGACTAAAGGAAAGAGTTCAGTTTAGGGTTTAAAACCCTAATGCTGACTAAAGGAAAGAGTTCAGTTTAGGGTTTAAAACCCTAATGCTGACTGAATGGAAAAAAGTTAGTTTAGGGTTTAAAATCCTAATGCTGACTGAATGGAAAAAGTTCAGTTTAGGGTTTAAAACCCTAATGCTGACTAAAGGAAAGAGTTAAGTTTAGGGTTTAAAACCCTAATGCTGACTAAAGGGAAAAAGTTCAGTTTAGGGTTTAAAACCCTAATGCTGACTAAATGGAAAAAAGTTAGTTTAGGGTTTAAAACCCTAATGCTGACTGAATGGAAAAAGTTCAGTTTAGGGTTTAAAACCCTAATGCTGACTAAAGGAAAGAGTTAAGTTTAGGGTTTAAAACCCTAATGCTGACTAAAGGGAAAAAGTTCAGTTTAGGGTTTAAAACCCTAAGGTTGACTGAATGGAAAAAGTTCAGTTTAGGGTTTAAAACCCTAATGCTGACTAAAGGAAAGAGTTCAGTTTAGGGTTTAAAACCCTAATGCTGACTAAATGGAAAAAAGTTAGTTTAGGGTTTAAAACCCTAATGCTGACTGAATGGAAAAAGTTCAGTTTAGGGTTTAAAACCCTAATGCTGACTAAAGGAAAGAGTTAAGTTTAGGGTTTAAAACCCTAATGCTGACTAAAGGGAAAAAGTTCAGTTTAGGGTTTAAAACCCTAATTCTAATTAAAGGGAAAAGTTCAGTTTAGGGTTTAAAACCCAAATGCTGACTGAATGGAAAAAGTTCAGCTTAGGGTTTAAAACCCTCATCCTGATTAAAGGGAAAAGTTCAGTTTAGGGTTTAAAACCCTAATGCTGACTAAATGGAAAAAGTTCAGTTTAGGGTTTAAAACCCTAATGCTGACTAAAGGAAAGAGTTCAGTTTAGGGTTTAAAACCCTAATGCTGACTAAAGGGAAAAAGTTCAGTTTAGGGTTGAAAACCCTAATGCTGACCGAATGGAAAAAGTTCAGTTTAGGGTTTAAAACCCTAATGCTGACTAAAGGAAAGAGTTCAGTTTAGGGTTTAAAACCCTAATGCTGACTTAAGGAAAGAGTTCAGTTTAGGGTTTTAAAACCCTAATGCTGACTAAAGGGAAAAAGTTCAGTTTAGGGTTTAAAACCCTAATGCTGACTGAATGGAAAAAAGTTAGTTTAGGGTTTAAAACCCTAATGCTGACTGAATGGAAAAAGTTCAGTTTAGGGTTTAAAACCCTAATGTTGACTAAAGGAAAGAGTTTAGTTTAGGGTTTAAAACCCTAATGCTGACTAAAGGGAAAAAGTTCAGTTTAGGCTTTAAAACCCTAATCCTAATTAAAGGGAAAAGTTCAGTTTAGGGTTTAAAACCCTAATGCTGAATGAATGGAAAAAGTTCAGCTTAGGGTTTAAAACCCTAATGCTGACTAAAGGAAAGAGTTCAATTTAGGGTTTAAAACTGTAATGTTGACTAAAGGGAAAAAGTTCAGTTTAGGGTTTAAAACCCTAATCCTGATTAAAGGGAAAAGTTCAGTTTAGGGTTTAAAACCCTAATGTTGACTAAAGGGAAAAAGTTCAGTTTAGGGTTTAAAACCCTAATGCTGACTAAAGGGAAAAGTTCAGTTTATGGTTTAAAACCCTAATGTTGACTGAATGGAAAAAGTTCAGTTTAGGGTTTAAAACCCTAATGCTGACTAAAGGAAAAAGTTCAGTTTAGGGTTTAAAACCCTAATGCTGACTAATGGGAAAAAGTTCAGTTTAGGGTTTAAAACCCTAATGCTGACTGAATGGAAAAAGTTCAGTTTAGGGTTTAAAACCCTAATGCTGACTAAAGGAAAGAGTTCAGTTTAGGGTTTAAAACCCTAATGCTGACTGGATGGAAAAAGTTCAGTTTAGGGTTTAAAACCCTAATACTGACTGAATGGAAAAAGTTCAGTTTAGGTTTTAAAACCCTAATGATGACTAATGGAAAGAGTTCAGTTTAGGGTTTAAAACCCTAATGCTGACTAAAGGGAAAAAGTTCAGTTTAGGGTTTAAAACCCTAATCCTAATTAAAGGGAAAAGTTCAGTTTAGGGTTTAAAACCCTAATGCTGACTGAATGGAAAAAGTTCAGCTTAGGGTTTAAAACCCTAATGCTGACTAAAGGAAAGAGTTCAGTTTAGGGTTTAAAACTCTAATGCTGACTAAAGGGAAAAAGTTCAGTTTAGGGTTTAAAACCCTAATCCTGATTAATGGGAAAAGTTCAGTTTAGGGTTTAAAACCCTAATGCTGACTAAATGGAAAAAGTTCAGCTTAGGGTTTAAAACCCTAATCCTGATTAAAGAGAAAAGTTCAGTTTAGGGTTTAAAACCCTAATGCTGACTAAAGGAAAGAGTTCAGTTTAGGGTTTAAAACCCTAATGCTGACTAAAGGGAAAAAGTTCAGTTTAGGGTTGAAAACCCTAATGCTGACCGAATGGAAAAAGTTCAGTTTAGGGTTTAAAACCCTAATGCTAACTAAAGTAAAAAGTTTAGTTTAGGGTTTAAAACCCTAATACTGACTAAAGGAAAGAGTTCAGTTTAGCGTTTAAAACCCTAATGCTAACTAAAGGGAAAAAGTTCAGTTTAGGGTTTAAAACCCTAATGTTGACTGAATGGAAAAAAGTTAGTTTAGGGTTTAAAACCCTAATGCTGACTAAAGGAAAGAGTTTAGTTAAGGGTTTAAAACCCTAATGCTGACTAAAGGGAAAAAGTTCAGTTTAGGGTTTAAAACCCTAATCCTAATTAAAGGGAAAAGTTCAGTTTAGGGTTTAAAACCCTAATGTTGACTAAAGGGAAAAGGTTCAGTTTAGGGTTTAAAACCCTAATGATGACTAAAGGGAAAAGTTCAGTTTATGGTTTAAAACCCTAATGCTGACTGAATGGAAAAAGTTCAGTTTAGGGTTTAAAACCCTAATGCTGACTAAAGGAAAAAGTTCAGTTTAGGGTTTAAAACCCTAATGCTGACTAAAGGGAAAAAGTTCAGTTTAGGGTTTAAATCCCTAATGCTGACTGAATGGAAAAAGTTCAGTTTAGGGTTTAAAACCCTAATGCTGACTAAAGGAAAGAGTTCAGTTTAGGGTTTAAAACCCTAATGCTGACTGAATGGAAAAAGTTCAGTTTAGAGTTTAAAACCCTAATGCTGACTAAAGGAAAGAGTTCAGTTTAGTGTTTAAAACCCTAATGCTGACTGAATGGAAAAAGTTCGGTTTAGGGTTTAAAACCCTAATATTGACTGAATGGAAAAAGTTCAGTTTAGGTTTTAAAACCCTAATGATGACTGAATGGAAAAAAGTTCAGTTTAGGGTTTAAAACCCTAATGCTGACTGAATGGAAAAAGTTCAGTTTAGGGTTTAAAACCCTAATGCTGACTAAAGGAAAGAGTTCAGTTTAGGGTTTAAAACCCTAATGCTGACTAAAGGGAAAAAGTTCAGCTTAGGATTTAAAACCCTAATGCTGACTGAATGGAAAGAGTTCAGTTTAGGGTTTAAAACCCTAATGCTGACTGAATGGAAAAAGTTCAGTTTAGGGTTTTAAAACCCTAATACTGACTGGCTGGAAAGAGTTCAGTTTAGGGTTCAAAACCCTAAAGCTGACTGAATGGAAAAAGTTCAGTTTAGGGTTTAAAACCCTAATGCTGACTAAAGGAAAGAGTTCAGTTTAGGGTTTAAAACCCTAATACTGACTGAATGGAAAAAGTTCAGTTTAGGGTTTAAAACCCTAATACTGACTGGCTGGAAAGAGTTCAGTTTAGGGTTTAAAACCCTAATGCTGACTGTCGGAAAAGATCAGTTTAGGGTTTAAAGCCCTAATGCTGACTAAAGGGAAAAAGTTCAGTTTAGGGTTTAAAACCCTAATGCTGACTAAATGGAAAAAGTTAGTTTAGGGTTTAAAACCCTAATGCTGACTGAATGGAAAAAGTTCAGTTTAGGGTTTAAAATCCTAATGCTTACTAAACGAAAGAGTTCAGTTTAGGGTTTAAAACCCTAATGCTGACTAAAGGGAAAAAGTTCAGTTTAGGATTTAAAACCCTAATCCTGATTAAAGGGAAAAGTTCAGTTTAGGGTTTAAAACCCTAATGCTGACTGAATAGAAAAAGTTCAGCTTAGGGTTTAAAACCCTAATGCTGACTAAAGGAAAGAGTTCAGTTTAGGGTTTAAAACCCTAATGCTGACTAAAGGGAAAAAGTTCAGTTTAGGGTTTAAAACCCTAATACTGACAAGAGTTAAGTTTAGGGTTTAAAACCCTAATGCTGACTAAAGGAAAAAAGTTCAGTTTAGGGTTTAAAACCCTAATGCTGACTAAAGGGAAAAGTTCAGTTTAGGGTTTAAAACCCTAATGCTGAATGAATTGAAAAAGTTCAGTTTAGGGTTTAAAACCCTATTGCTGACTAAAGGAAAGAGTTCAGTTTAGGGTTTAAAACCCTAATGCTGACTAAAGAGAAAAAGTTAAGTTTAGGGTTTAAAACCATAATGCTGACTAAATGGAAAAAAGTTAGTTTAGGGTTTAAAACCCTAATGCTGACTGAATGGAAAAAGTTCAGTTTAGGGTTTAAAACCCTAATGCTGACTAAAGGAAAGAGTTCAGTTTAGGGTTTAAAACCCTAATCCTAATTAAAGGGAAAAGTTCAGTTTAGGGTTTAAAACCCTAATGCTGATTGAATGGAAAAAGTTCAGCTTAGGGTTTAAAACCCTAATCCTGATTAAAGGGAAAAGTTCAGTTTAGGGTTTAAAACCCTAATGCTGACTAAATGGAAAAAGTTCAGTTTAGGGTTTAAAACCCTAATGCTGACTAAAGGAAAGAGTTCAGTTTAGGGTTTAAAACCCTAATGCTGACTAAAGGGAAAAAGTTCAGTTTAAGGTTGAAAACCCTAATGCTGACCGAATGGAAAAAGTTCAGTTTAGGGTTTAAAACCCTAATGCTGACTAAAGGAAAGAGTTCAGTTTAGGGTTTAAAACCCTAATGCTGACTAAAGGAAAGAGTTCAGTTTAGGGTTTAAAACCCTAATGCTGACTGAATGGAAAAAAGTTAGTTTAGGGTTTAAAATCCTAATGCTGACTGAATGGAAAAAGTTCAGTTTAGGGTTTAAAACCCTAATGCTGACTAAAGGAAAGAGTTAAGTTTAGGGTTTAAAACCCTAATGCTGACTAAAGGGAAAAAGTTCAGTTTAGGGTTTAAAACCCTAATGCTGACTAAATGGAAAAAAGTTAGTTTAGGGTTTAAAACCCTAATGCTGACTGAATGGAAAAAGTTCAGTTTAGGGTTTAAAACCCTAATGCTGACTAAAGGAAAGAGTTAAGTTTAGGGTTTAAAACCCTAATGCTGACTAAAGGGAAAAAGTTCAGTTTAGGGTTTAAAACCCTAAGGTTGACTGAATGGAAAAAGTTCAGTTTAGGGTTTAAAACCCTAATGCTGACTAAAGGAAAGAGTTCAGTTTAGGGTTTAAAACCCTAATGCTGACTAAATGGAAAAAAGTTAGTTTAGGGTTTAAAACCCTAATGCTGACTGAATGGAAAAAGTTCAGTTTAGGGTTTAAAACCCTAATGCTGACTAAAGGAAAGAGTTAAGTTTAGGGTTTAAAACCCTAATGCTGACTAAAGGGAAAAAGTTCAGTTTAGGGTTTAAAACCCTAATTCTAATTAAAGGGAAAAGTTCAGTTTAGGGTTTAAAACCCAAATGTTGACTGAATGGAAAAAGTTCAGCTTAGGGTTTAAAACCCTCATCCTGATTAAAGGGAAAAGTTCAGTTTAGGGTTTAAAACCCTAATGCTGACTAAATGGAAAAAGTTCAGTTTAGGGTTTAAAACCCTAATGCTGACTAAAGGAAAGAGTTCAGTTTAGGGTTTAAAACCCTAATGCTGACTAAAGGGAAAAAGTTCAGTTTAGGGTTGAAAACCCTAATGCTGACCGAATGGAAAAAGTTCAGTTTAGGGTTTAAAACCCTAATGCTGACTAAAGGAAAGAGTTCAGTTTAGGGTTTAAAACCCTAATGCTGACTTAAGGAAAGAGTTCAGTTTAGGGTTTAAAACCCTAATGCTGACTAAAGGGAAAAAGTTCAGTTTAGGGTTTAAAACCCTAATGCTGACTGAATGGAAAAAAGTTAGTTTAGGGTTTAAAACCCTAATGCTGACTGAATGGAAAAAGTTCAGTTTAGGGTTTAAAACCCTAATGCTGACTAAAGGAAAGAGTTTAGTTTAGGGTTTAAAACCCTAATGCTGACTAAAGGGAAAAAGTTCAGTTTAGGCTTTAAAACCCTAATCCTAATTAAAGGGAAAAGTTCAGTTTAGGGTTTAAAACCCTAATGCTGAATGAATGGAAAAAGTTCAGCTTAGGGTTTAAAACCCTAATGCTGACTAAAGGAAAGAGTTCAATTTAGGGTTTAAAACTGTAATGTTGACTAAAGGGAAAAAGTTCAGTTTAGGGTTTAAAACCCTAATCCTGATTAAAGGGAAAAGTTCAGTTTAGGGTTTAAAACCCTAATGCTGACTAAAGGGAAAAAGTTCAGTTTAGGGTTTAAAACCCTAATGCTGACTAAAGGGAAAAGTTCAGTTTATGGTTTAAAACCCTAATGTTGACTGAATGGAAAAAGTTCAGTTTAGGGTTTAAAACCCTAATGCTGACTAAAGGAAAAAGTTCAGTTTAGGGTTTAAAACCCTAATGCTGACTAATGGGAAAAAGTTCAGTTTAGGGTTTAAAACCCTAATGCTGACTGAATGGAAAAAGTTCAGTTTAGGGTTTAAAACCCTAATGCTGACTAAAGGAAAGAGTTCAGTTTAGGGTTTAAAACCCTAATGCTGACTGGATGGAAAAAGTTCAGTTTAGGGTTTAAAACCCTAATACTGACTGAATGGAAAAAGTTCAGTTTAGGTTTTAAAACCCTAATGATGACTAATGGAAAGAGTTCAGTTTAGGGTTTAAAACCCTAATGCTGACTAAAGGGAAAAAGTTCAGTTTAGGGTTTAAAACCCTAATCCTAATTAAAGGGAAAAGTTCAGTTTAGGGTTTAAACCCCTAATGCTGACTGAATGGAAAAAGTTCAGCTTAGGGTTTAAAACCCTAATGCTGACTAAAGGAAAGAGTTCAGTTTAGGGTTTAAAACTCTAATGCTGACTAAAGGGAAAAAGTTCAGTTTAGGGTTTAAAACCCTAATCCTGATTAATGGGAAAAGTTCAGTTTAGGGTTTAAAACCCTAATGCTGACTAAATGGAAAAAGTTCAGCTTAGGGTTTAAAACCCTAATCCTGATTAAAGAGAAAAGTTCAGTTTAGGGTTTAAAACCCTAATGCTGACTAAAGGAAAGAGTTCAGTTTAGGGTTTAAAACCCTAATGCTAACTAAAGGGAAAAAGTTCAGTTTAGGGTTGAAAACCCTAATGCTGACCGAATGGAAAAAGTTCAGTTTAGGGTTTAAAACCCTAATGCTAACTAAAGTAAAAAGTTTAGTTTAGGGTTTAAAACCCTAATACTGACTAAAGGAAAGAGTTCAGTTTAGCGTTTAAAACCCTAATGCTAACTAAAGGGAAAAAGTTCAGTTTAGGGTTTAAAACCCTAATGTTGACTGAATGGAAAAAAGTTAGTTTAGGGTTTAAAACCCTAATGCTGACTAAAGGAAAGAGTTTAGTTAAGGGTTTAAAACCCTAATGCTGACTAAAGGGAAAAAGTTCAGTTTAGGGTTTAAAACCCTAATCCTAATTAAAGGGAAAAGTTCAGTTTAGGGTTTAAAACCCTAATGTTGACTAAAGGGAAAAGGTTCAGTTTAGGGTTTAAAACCCTAATGATGACTAAAGGGAAAAGTTCAGTTTATGGTTTAAAACCCTAATGCTGACTGAATGGAAAAAGTTCAGTTTAGGGTTTAAAACCCTAATGCTGACTAAAGGAAAAAGTTCAGTTTAGGGTTTAAAACCCTAATGCTGACTAAAGGGAAAAAGTTCAGTTTAGGGTTTAAATCCCTAATGCTGACTGAATGGAAAAAGTTCAGTTTAGGGTTTAAAACCCTAATGCTGACTAAAGGAAAGAGTTCAGTTTAGGGTTTAAAACCCTAATGCTGACTGAATGGAAAAAGTTCAGTTTAGAGTTTAAAACCCTAATGCTGACTAAAGGAAAGAGTTCAGTTTAGTGTTTAAAACCCTAATGCTGACTGAATGGAAAAAGTTCGGTTTAGGGTTTAAAACCCTAATATTGACTGAATGGAAAAAGTTCAGTTTAGGTTTTAAAACCCTAATGATGACTGAATGGAAAAAAGTTCAGTTTAGGGTTTAAAACCCTAATGCTGACTGAATGGAAAAAGTTCAGTTTAGGGTTTAAAACCCTAATGCTGACTAAAGGAAAGAGTTCAGTTTAGGGTTTAAAACCCTAATGCTGACTAAAGGGAAAAAGTTCAGCTTAGGATTTAAAACCCTAATGCTGACTGAATGGAAAGAGTTCAGTTTAGGGTTTAAAACCCTAATGCTGACTGAATGGAAAAAGTTCAGTTTAGGGTTTTAAAACCCTAATACTGACTGGCTGGAAAGAGTTCAGTTTAGGGTTCAAAACCCTAAAGCTGACTGAATGGAAAAAGTTCAGTTTAGGGTTTAAAACCCTAATGCTGACTAAAGGAAAGAGTTCAGTTTAGGGTTTAAAACCCTAATACTGACTGAATGGAAAAAGTTCAGTTTAGGGTTTAAAACCCTAATACTGACTGGCTGGAAAGAGTTCAGTTTAGGGTTTAAAACCCTAATGCTGACTGTCGGAAAAGATCAGTTTAGGGTTTAAAGCCCTAATGCTGACTAAAGGGAAAAAGTTCAGTTTAGGGTTTAAAACCCTAATGCTGACTAAACGAAAGAGTTCAGTTTAGGGTTTAAAACCCTAATGCTGACTAAAGGGAAAAAGTTCAGTTTAGGATTTAAAACCCTAATCCTGATTAAAGGGAAAAGTTCAGTTTAGGGTTTAAAACCCTAATGCTGACTGAATAGAAAAAGTTCAGCTTAGGGTTTAAAACCCTAATGCTGACTAAAGGAAAGAGTTCAGTTTAGGGTTTAAAACCCTAATGCTGACTAAAGGGAAAAAGTTCAGTTTAGGGTTTAAAACCCTAATGCTGACCGAATGAAAAAAGTTCAGTTTAGGGTTTAAAACCCTAATGCTGACTAAAGGAAAGAGTTCAGTTTAGGGTTTAAAACCCTAATGCTGACTAAAGGAAAGAGTTCAGTTTAGGGTTTAAAACCTTAATGCTGACTGAATGGAAAAAAGTTAGTTTAGGGTTTAAAACCCTAATGCTGACTGAATGGAAAAAGTTCAGTTTAGGGTTTAAAACCCTAATGCTGACTAAAGGAAAGAGTTAAGTTTAGGGTTTAAAACCCTAATGCTGACTAAAGGGAAAAAGTTCAGTTTAGGGTTTAAAACCCTAATGCTGACTAAATGGAAAAAAGTTAGTTTAGGGTTTAAAACCCTAATGCTGACTGAATGGAAAAAGTTCAGTTTAGGGTTTAAAACCCTAATGCTGACTAAAGGAAAGAGTTAAGTTTAGGGTTTAAAACCCTAATGCTGACTAAAGGGAAAAAGTTCAGTTTAGGGTTTAAAACCCTAATCCTAATTAAAGGGAATAGTTCAGTTTAGGGATCAAAACCCTAATGCTGACTGAATGGAAAAAGTTCAGCTTAGGGTTTAAAACCCTAATCCTGATTAAAGGGAAAAGTTCAGTTTAGGGTTTAAAACCCTAATGCTGACTAAATGGAAAAAGTTCAGTTTAGGGTTTAAAACCCTAATGCTGACTAAAGGAAAGAGTTCAGTTTAGGGTTTAAAACCCTAATGCTGACTAAAGGGAAAAAGTTCAGTTTAGGGTTGAAAACCCTAATGCTGACCGAATGGAAAAAGTTCAGTTTAGGGTTTAAAACCCTAATGCTGACTAAAGGAAAGAGTTCAGTTTAGGGTTTAAAACCCTAATGCTGACTAAAGGAAAGAGTTCAGTTTAGGGTTTAAAACCCTAATGCTGACTGAATGGAAAAAGTTAGTTTAGGGTTTAAAACCCTAATGCTGACTAAAGGGAAAAAGTTCAGTTTAGGGTTTAAAACCCTAATGCTGACTAAAGGAAAGAGTTTAGTTTAGGGTTTAAAACCCTAATGCTGACTAAAGGGAAAAGTTCAGTTTATGGTTTAAAACCCTAATGCTGACTAAAGGAAAGAGTTCAGTTTAGGGTTTAAAACCCTAATGCTGACTGAATGGAAAAAGTTCAGTTTAGAGTTTAAAACCCTAATGCTGACTAAAGGAAAGAGTTCAGTTTAGGGTTTAAAACCCTAATGCTGACTGAATGGAAAAAGTTCGGTTTAGGGTTTAAAACCCTAATGCTGACTGAATGGAAAAAGTTCAGTTTAGGGTTTAAAACCCTAATGCTGACTGAATGGAAAAAGTTCAGTTTAGGGTTTAAAACCCTAATGTTGACTGAATGGAAAAAGTTCAGTTTAGGGTTTAAAACCCTAATGCTGACTAAAGGAAAGAGTTCAGTTTAGGGTTTAAAACCCTAATGCTGACTAAAGGGAAAAAGTTCAGCTTAGGATTTAAAACCCTAATGCTGACTGAATGGAAAGAGTTCAGTTTAGGGTTTAAAACCCTAATGCTGACTGAATGGAAAAAGTTCAATTTAGGGTTTTAAAACCCTAATACTGACCGGCTGGAAAGAGTTCAGTTTAGGGTTCAAAACCCTAAAGCTGACTGAATGGAAAAAGTTCAGTTTAGGGTTTAAAACCCTAATGCTGACTAAAGGAAAGAGTTCAGTTTAGGGTTTAAAACCCTAATACTGACTGAATGGAAAAAGTTCAGTTTAGGGTTTAAAACCCTAATACTGACTGGCTGGAAAGAGTTCAGTTTAGGGTTTAAAACCCTAATGCTGACTGTCGGAAAAGATCAGTTTAGGGTTTAAAGCCCTAATGCTGACTAAAGGGAAAAAGTTCAGTTTAGGGTTTAAAACCCTAATGCTGACTAAATGGAAAAAAGTTAGTTTAGGGTTTAAAACCCTAATGCTGACTGAATGGAAAAAGTTCAGTTTAAGGTTGAAAACCCTAATGCTGACTAAAGGGAAAAGTTCAGTTTAGGGTTTAAAACCCTAATGCTGAATGAATTGAAAAAGTTCAGTTTAGGGTTTAAAACCCTATTGCTGACTAAAGGAAAGAGTTCAGTTTAGGGTTTAAAACCCTAATGCTGACTAAAGAGAAAAAGTTAAGTTTAGGGTTTAAAACCATAATGCTGACTAAATGGAAAAAAGTTAGTTTAGGGTTTAAAACCCTAATGCTGACTGAATGGAAAAAGTTCAGTTTAGGGTTTAAAACCCTAATGCTGACTAAAGGAAAGAGTTCAGTTTAGGGTTTAAAACCCTAATCCTAATTAAAGGGAAAAGTTCAGTTTAGGGTTTAAAACCCTAATGCTGACTGAATGGAAAAAGTTCAGCTTAGGGTTTAAAACCCTAATCCTGATTAAAGGGAAAAGTTCAGTTTAGGGTTTAAAACCCTAATGCTGAACTAAATGGAAAAAGTTCAGTTTAGGGTTTAAAACCCTAATGCTGACTAAAGGAAAGAGTTCAGTTTAGGGTTTAAAACCCTAATGCTGACTAAAGGGAAAAAGTTCAGTTTAAGGTTGAAAACCCTAATGCTGACCGAATGGAAAAAGTTCAGTTTAGGGTTTAAAACCCTAATGCTGACTAAAGGAAAGAGTTCAGTTTAGGGTTTAAAACCCTAATGCTGACTAAAGGAAAGAGTTCAGTTTAGGGTTTAAAACCCTAATGCTGACTGAATGGAAAAAAGTTAGTTTAGGGTTTAAAATCCTAATGCTGACTGAATGGAAAAAGTTCAGTTTAGGGTTTAAAACCCTAATGCTGACTAAAGGAAAGAGTTAAGTTTAGGGTTTAAAACCCTAATGCTGACTAAAGGGAAAAAGTTCAGTTTAGGGTTTAAAACCCTAATGCTGACTAAATGGAAAAAAGTTAGTTTAGGGTTTAAAACCCTAATGCTGACTGAATGGAAAAAGTTCAGTTTAGGGTTTAAAACCCTAATGCTGACTAAAGGAAAGAGTTAAGTTTAGGGTTAAAAACCCTAATGCTGACTAAAGGGAAAAAGTTCAGTTTAGGGTTTAAAACCCTAAGGTTGACTGAATGGAAAAAGTTCAGTTTAGGGTTTAAAACCCTAATGCTGACTAAAGGAAAGAGTTCAGTTTAGGGTTTAAAACCCTAATGCTGACTAAATGGAAAAAAGTTAGTTTAGGGTTTAAAACCCTAATGCTGACTGAATGGAAAAAGTTCAGTTTAGGGTTTAAAACCCTAATGCTGACTAAAGGAAAGAGTTAAGTTTAGGGTTTAAAACCCTAATGCTGACTAAAGGGAAAAAGTTCAGTTTAGGGTTTAAAACCCTAATTCTAATTAAAGGGAAAAGTTCAGTTTAGGGTTTAAAACCCAAATGCTGACTGAATGGAAAAAGTTCAGCTTAGGGTTTAAAACCCTCATCCTGATTAAAGGGAAAAGTTCAGTTTAGGGTTTAAAACCCTAATGCTGACTAAATGGAAAAAGTTCAGTTTAGGGTTTAAAACCCTAATGCTGACTAAAGGAAAGAGTTCAGTTTAGGGTTTAAAACCCTAATGCTGACTAAAGGGAAAAAGTTCAGTTTAGGGTTGAAAACCCTAATGCTGACCGAATGGAAAAAGTTCAGTTTAGGGTTTAAAACCCTAATGCTGACTAAAGGAAAGAGTTCAGTTTAGGGTTTAAAACCCTAATGCTGACTTAAGGAAAGAGTTCAGTTTAGGGTTTAAAACCCTAATGCTGACTAAAGGGAAAAAGTTCAGTTTAGGGTTTAAAACCCTAATGCTGACTGAATGGAAAAAGTTCAGTTTAGGGTTTAAAACCCTAATGCTGACTAAAGGAAAGAGTTTAGTTTAGGGTTTAAAACCCTAATGCTGACTAAAGGGAAAAAGTTCAGTTTAGGCTTTAAAACCCTAATCCTAATTAAAGGGAAAAGTTCAGTTTAGGGTTTAAAACCCTAATGCTGAATGAATGGAAAAAGTTCAGCTTAGGGTTTAAAACCCTAATGCTGACTAAAGGAAAGAGTTCAATTTAGGGTTTAAAACTGTAATGTTGACTAAAGGGAAAAAGTTCAGTTTAGGGTTTAAAACCCTAATCTTGATTAAAGGGAAAAGTTCAGTTTAGGGTTTAAAACCCTAATGCTGACTAAAGGGAAAAAGTTCAGTTTAGGGTTTAAAACCCTAATGCTGACTAAAGGGAAAAGTTCAGTTTATGGTTTAAAACCCTAATGTTGACTGAATGGAAAAAGTTCAGTTTAGGGTTTAAAACCCTAATGCTGACTAAAGGAAAAAGTTCAGTTTAGGGTTTAAAACCCTAATGCTGACTAATGGGAAAAAGTTCAGTTTAGGGTTTAAAACCCTAATGCTGACTGAATGGAAAAAGTTCAGTTTAGGGTTTAAAACCCTAATGCTGACTAAAGGAAAGAGTTCAGTTTAGGGTTTAAAACCCTAATGCTGACTGGATGGAAAAAGTTCAGTTTAGGGTTTAAAACCCTAATACTGACTGAATGGAAAAAGTTCAGTTTAGGTTTTAAAACCCTAATGATGACTAATGGAAAGAGTTCAGTTTAGGGTTTAAAACCCTAATGCTGACTAAAGGGAAAAAGTTCAGTTTAGGGTTTAAAACCCTAATCCTAATTAAAGGGAAAAGTTCAGTTTAGGGTTTAAAACCCTAATGCTGACTGAATGGAAAAAGTTCAGCTTAGGGTTTAAAACCCTAATGCTGACTAAAGGAAAGAGTTCAGTTTAGGGTTTAAAACTCTAATGCTGACTAAAGGGAAAAAGTTCAGTTTAGGGTTTAAAACCCTAATCCTGATTAATGGGAAAAGTTCAGTTTAGGGTTTAAAACCCTAATGCTGACTAAATGGAAAAAGTTCAGCTTAGGGTTTAAAACCCTAATCCTGATTAAAGAGAAAAGTTCAGTTTAGGGTTTAAAACCCTAATGCTGACTAAAGGAAAGAGTTCAGTTTAGGGTTTAAAACCCTAATGCTGACTAAAGGGAAAAAGTTCAGTTTAGGGTTGAAAACCCTAATGCTGACCGAATGGAAAAAGTTCAGTTTAGGGTTTAAAACCCTAATGCTAACTAAAGTAAAAAGTTTAGTTTAGGGTTTAAAACCCTAATACTGACTAAAGGAAAGAGTTCAGTTTAGCGTTTAAAACCCTAATGCTAACTAAAGGGAAAAAGTTCAGTTTAGGGTTTAAAACCCTAATGTTGACTGAATGGAAAAAAGTTAGTTTAGGGTTTAAAACCCTAATGCTGACTAAAGGAAAGAGTTTAGTTAAGGGTTTAAAACCCTAATGCTGACTAAAGGGAAAAAGTTCAGTTTAGGGTTTAAAACCCTAATCCTAATTAAAGGGAAAAGTTCAGTTTAGGGTTTAAAACCCTAATGTTGACTAAAGGGAAAAGGTTCAGTTTAGGGTTTAAAACCCTAATGATGACTAAAGGGAAAAGTTCAGTTTATGGTTTAAAACCCTAATGCTGACTGAATGGAAAAAGTTCAGTTTAGGGTTTAAAACCCTAATGCTGACTAAAGGAAAAAGTTCAGTTTAGGGTTTAAAACCCTAATGCTGACTAAAGGGAAAAAGTTCAGTTTAGGGTTTAAATCCCTAATGCTGACTGAATGGAAAAAGTTCAGTTTAGGGTTTAAAACCCTAATGCTGACTAAAGGAAAGAGTTCAGTTTAGGGTTTAAAACCCTAATGCTGACTGAATGGAAAAAGTTCAGTTTAGAGTTTAAAACCCTAATGCTGACTAAAGGAAAGAGTTCAGTTTAGTGTTTAAAACCCTAATGCTGACTGAATGGAAAAAGTTCGGTTTAGGGTTTAAAACCCTAATATTGACTGAATGGAAAAAGTTCAGTTTAGGTTTTAAAACCCTAATGATGACTGAATGGAAAAAAGTTCAGTTTAGGGTTTAAAACCCTAATGCTGACTGAATGGAAAAAGTTCAGTTTAGGGTTTAAAACCCTAATGCTGACTAAAGGAAAGAGTTCAGTTTAGGGTTTAAAACCCTAATGCTGACTAAAGGGAAAAAGTTCAGCTTAGGATTTAAAACCCTAATGCTGACTGAATGGAAAGAGTTCAGTTTAGGGTTTAAAACCCTAATGCTGACTGAATGGAAAAAGTTCAGTTTAGGGTTTTAAAACCCTAATACTGACTGGCTGGAAAGAGTTCAGTTTAGGGTTCAAAACCCTAAAGCTGACTGAATGGAAAAAGTTCAGTTTAGGGTTTAAAACCCTAATGCTGACTAAAGGAAAGAGTTCAGTTTAGGGTTTAAAACCCTAATACTGACTGAATGGAAAAAGTTCAGTTTAGGGTTTAAAACCCTAATACTGACTGGCTGGAAAGAGTTCAGTTTAGGGTTTAAAACCCTAATGCTGACTGTCGGAAAAGATCAGTTTAGGGTTTAAAGCCCTAATGCTGACTAAAGGGAAAAAGTTCAGTTTAGGGTTTAAAACCCTAATGCTGACTAAATGGAAAAAAGTTAGTTTAGGGTTTAAAACCCTAATGCTGACTGAATGGAAAAAGTTCAGTTTAGGGTTTAAAATCCTAATGCTTACTAAACGAAAGAGTTCAGTTTAGGGTTTAAAACCCTAATGCTGACTAAAGGGAAAAAGTTCAGTTTAGGATTTAAAACCCTAATCCTGATTAAAGGGAAAAGTTCAGTTTAGGGTTTAAAACCCTAATGCTGACTGAATAGAAAAAGTTCAGCTTAGGGTTTAAAACCCTAATGCTGACTAAAGGAAAGAGTTCAGTTTAGGGTTTAAAACCCTAATGCTGACTAAAGGGAAAAAGTTCAGTTTAGGGTTTAAAACCCTAATGCTGACCGAATGAAAAAAGTTCAGTTTAGGGTTTAAAACCCTAATGCTGACTAAAGGAAAGAGTTCAGTTTAGGGTTTAAAACCCTAATGCTGACTAAAGGAAAGAGTTCAGTTTAGGGTTTAAAACCTTAATGCTGACTGAATGGAAAAAAGTTAGTTTAGGGTTTAAAACCCTAATGCTGACTGAATGGAAAAAGTTCAGTTTAGGGTTTAAAACCCTAATGCTGACTAAAGGAAAGAGTTAAGTTTAGGGTTTAAAACCCTAATGCTGACTAAAGGGAAAAAGTTCAGTTTAGGGTTTAAAACCCTAATGCTGACTAAATGGAAAAAAGTTAGTTTAGGGTTTAAAACCCTAATGCTGACTGAATGGAAAAAGTTCAGTTTAGGGTTTAAAACCCTAATGCTGACTAAAGGAAAGAGTTAAGTTTAGGGTTTAAAACCCTAATGCTGACTAAAGGGAAAAAGTTCAGTTTAGGGTTTAAAACCCTAATCCTAATTAAAGGGAATAGTTCAGTTTAGGGATCAAAACCCTAATGCTGACTGAATGGAAAAAGTTCAGCTTAGGGTTTAAAACCCTAATCCTGATTAAAGGGAAAAGTTCAGTTTAGGGTTTAAAACCCTAATGCTGACTAAATGGAAAAAGTTCAGTTTAGGGTTTAAAACCCTAATGCTGACTAAAGGAAAGAGTTCAGTTTAGGGTTTAAAACCCTAATGCTGACTAAAGGGAAAAAGTTCAGTTTAGGGTTGAAAACCCTAATGCTGACCGAATGGAAAAAGTTCAGTTTAGGGTTTAAAACCCTAATGCTGACTAAAGGAAAGAGTTCAGTTTAGGGTTTAAAACCCTAATGCTGACTAAAGGAAAGAGTTCAGTTTAGGGTTTAAAACCCTAATGCTGACTGAATGGAAAAAGTTAGTTTAGGGTTTAAAACCCTAATGCTGACTAAAGGGAAAAAGTTCAGTTTAGGGTTTAAAACCCTAATGCTGACTAAAGGAAAGAGTTTAGTTTAGGGTTTAAAACCCTAATGCTGACTAAAGGGAAAAGTTCAGTTTATGGTTTAAAACCCTAATGCTGACTGAATGGAAAAAGTTCAGTTTAGGGTTTAAAACCCTAATGCTGACTAAAGGAAAAAGTTCAGTTTAGGGTTTAAAACCTTAATGCTGACTAAAGGGAAAAAGTTCAGTTTAGGGTTTAAAACCCTAATCCTGACTGAATGGAAAAAGTTCAGTTTAGGGTTTAAAACCCTAATTCTGACTAAAGGAAAGAGTTCAGTTTAGGGTTTAAAACCCTAATGCTGACTGAATGGAAAAAGTTCAGTTTAGGGTTTAAAACCCTAATACTGACTGAATGGAAAAAGTTCAGTTGACTGAATGGAAAAAGTTCAGTTTAGGGTTTAAAACCCTAATGCTGACTAAAGGAAAGAGTTCAGTTTAGGGTTTAAAACCCTAATGCTGACTAAAGGAAAGAGTTCAGTTTAGGGTTTAAAACCCTAATGCTGACTAAAGGGAAAAAGTTCAGTTTAGGGTTTAAAACCCTAATGCTGACCGAATGAAAAAAGTTCAGTTTAGGGTTTAAAACCCTAATGCTGACTAAAGGAAAGAGTTCAGTTTAGGGTTTAAAACCCTAATGCTGACTAAAGGAAAGAGTTCAGTTTAGGGTTTAAAACCTTAATGCTGACTGAATGGAAAAAAGTTAGTTTAGGGTTTAAAACCCTAATGCTGACTGAATGGAAAAAGTTCAGTTTAGGGTTTAAAACCCTAATGCTGACTAAAGGAAAGAGTTAAGTTTAGGGTTTAAAACCCTAATGCTGACTAAAGGGAAAAAGTTCAGTTTAGGGTTTAAAACCCTAATGCTGACTAAATGGAAAAAAGTTAGTTTAGGGTTTAAAACCCTAATGCTGACTGAATGGAAAAAGTTCAGTTTAGGGTTTAAAACCCTAATGCTGACTAAAGGAAAGAGTTAAGTTTAGGGTTTAAAACCCTAATGCTGACTAAAGGGAAAAAGTTCAGTTTAGGGTTTAAAACCCTAATCCTAATTAAAGGGAATAGTTCAGTTTAGGGATCAAAACCCTAATGCTGACTGAATGGAAAAAGTTCAGCTTAGGGTTTAAAACCCTAATCCTGATTAAAGGGAAAAGTTCAGTTTAGGGTTTAAAACCCTAATGCTGACTAAATGGAAAAAGTTCAGTTTAGGGTTTAAAACCCTAATGCTGACTAAAGGAAAGAGTTCAGTTTAGGGTTTAAAACCCTAATGCTGACTAAAGGGAAAAAGTTCAGTTTAGGGTTGAAAACCCTAATGCTGACCGAATGGAAAAAGTTCAGTTTAGGGTTTAAAACCCTAATGCTGACTAAAGGAAAGAGTTCAGTTTAGGGTTTAAAACCCTAATGCTGACTAAAGGAAAGAGTTCAGTTTAGGGTTTAAAACCCTAATGCTGACTGAATGGAAAAAGTTAGTTTAGGGTTTAAAACCCTAATGCTGACTAAAGGGAAAAAGTTCAGTTTAGGGTTTAAAACCCTAATGCTGACTAAAGGAAAGAGTTTAGTTTAGGGTTTAAAACCCTAATGCTGACTAAAGGGAAAAGTTCAGTTTATGGTTTAAAACCCTAATGCTGACTGAATGGAAAAAGTTCAGTTTAGGGTTTAAAACCCTAATGCTGACTAAAGGAAAAAGTTCAGTTTAGGGTTTAAAACCTTAATGCTGACTAAAGGGAAAAAGTTCAGTTTAGGGTTTAAAACCCTAATCCTGACTGAATGGAAAAAGTTCAGTTTAGGGTTTAAAACCCTAATTCTGACTAAAGGAAAGAGTTCAGTTTAGGGTTTAAAACCCTAATGCTGACTGAATGGAAAAAGTTCAGTTTAGGGTTTAAAACCCTAATACTGACTGAATGGAAAAAGTTCAGTTTAGGTTTTAAAACCCTAATGATGACTAAAGGAAAGAGTTCAGTTTAGGGTTTAAAACCTGACTGAATGGAAAAAGTTCAGTTTAGGGTTTAAAACCCTAATGCTGACTGAATGGAAAAAGTTCAGTTTAGGGTTTAAAACCCTAATGCTGACTGAATGGAAAAAAGTTCAGTTTAGGGTTTAAAACCCTAATGCTGACTGAATGGAAAAAGTTCAGTTTAGGGTTTAAAACCCTAATGCTGACTAAAGGAAAGAGTTCAGTTTAGGGTTTAAAACCCTAATGCTGACTAAAGGAAAAAGTTCAGTTTAGAGTTTAAAACCCTAATGCTGACTAAAGGGAAAAAGTTCAGTTTAGGGTTTAAAACTCTAATGCTGACTAAATAGAAAAAAGTTAATTTAGGGTTTAAAACCCTAATGCTGACTGAATGGAAAAAGTTCAGTTTAGGGTTTAAAACCCTAATGCTGACTAAAGGAAAGAGTTAAGTTTAGGGTTTAAAACCCTAATGCTGACTAAAGGGAAAAAGTTCAGTTTAGGGTTTAAAACCCTAATCCTAATTAAAGGGAAAAGTTTCAGTTTAGGGATCAAAACCCTAATGCTGACTGAATGGAAAAAGTTCAGCTTAGGGTTTAAAACCCTAATCCTGATTAAAGGGAAAAGTTCAGTTTAGGGTTTAAAACCCTAATGCTGACTAAATGGAAAAAGTTCAGTTTAGGGTTTAAAACCCTAATGCTGACTAAAGGAAAGAGTTCAGTTTAGGGTTTAAAACCCTAATGCTGACTAAAGGGAAAAAGTTCAGTTTAGGGTTGAAAACCCTAATGCTGACCGAATGGAAAAAGTTCAGTTTAGGGTTTAAAACCCTAATGCTGACTAAAGGAAAGAGTTCAGTTTAGGGTTTAAAACCCTAATGCTGACTAAAGGAAAGAGTTCAGTTTAGGGTTTAAAACCCTAATGCTGACTGAATGGAAAAAAGTTAGTTTAGGGTTTAAAACCCTAATGCTGACTGAATGGGAAAAGTTCAGTTTAGGGTTTAAAACCCTAATGCTGACTAAAGGAAAGAGTTTAGTTTAGGGTTTAAAACCCTAATGCTGACTAAAGGGAAAAAGTTCAGTTTAGGGTTTAAAACCCTAATCCTAATTAAAAGGAAAAGTTCAGTTTAGGGTTTAAAACCCTAATGCTGACTGAATGGAAAAAGTTCAGCTTAGGGTTTAAAACCCTAATGCTGACTAAAGGAAAGAGTTCAGTTTAGGGTTTAAAACTCTAATGTTGACTAAAGGGAAAAAGTTCACTTTAGGGTTTAAAACCCTAATCCTGATTAAAGGGAAAAGTTCAGTTTAGGGTTTAAAACCCTAATGCTGACTAAAGGGAAAAAGTTCAGTTTAGGGTTTAAAACCCTAATGCTGACTAAAGGGAAAAGTTCAGTTTATGGTTTAAAACCCTAATGCTGACTGAATGGAAAAAGTTCAGTTTAGGGTTTAAAACCCTAATGCTGACTAAAGGAAAAAGTTCAGTTTAGGGTTTAAAACCCTAATGCTGACTAAAGGGAAAAAGTTCAGTTTAGGGTTTAAAACCCTAATGCTGACTGAATGGAAAAAGTTCAGTTTAGGGTTTAAAACCCTAATGCTGACTAAAGGAAAGAGTTCAGTTTAGGGTTTAAAACCCTAATGCTGACTGAATGGAAAAAGTTCAGTTTATGGTTTAAAACCCTAATACTGACTGAATGGAAAAAGTTCAGTTTAGGTTTTAAAACCCTAATGATGACTAAAGGAAAGAGTTCAGTTTAGGGTTTAAAACCCTAATGCTGACTAAAGGGAAAAAGTTCAGTTTAGGGTTTAAAACCCTAATCCTAATTAAAGGGAAAAGTTCAGTTTAGGGTTTAAAACCCTAATGCTGACTGAATGGAAAAAGTTCAGCTTAGGGTTTAAAACCCTAATGCTGACTAAAGGAAAGAGTTCAGTTTAGGTTTAAAACTCTAATGCTGACTAAAGGGAAAAAGTTCAGTTTAGGGTTTAAAACCCTAATCCTGATTAAAGGGAAAAGTTCAGTTTAGGGTTTAAAACCCTAATGCTGACTAAAGGGAAAAAGTTCAGTTTAGGGTTTAAAACCCTAATGCTGACTAAAGGGAAAAGTTCAGTTTAGGGTTTAAAACCCTAATGCTGACTGAATGAAAAAAGTTCAGTTTAGGGTTTAAAACCCTAATGCTGACTAAAGGAAAAAGTTCAGTTTAGGGTTTAAAACCCTAATGCTGACTAAAGGGAAAAAGTTCAGTTTAGGGTTTAAAACCCTAATGCTGACTGAATGGAAAAAGTTTAGTTTAGGGTTTAAAACCCTAATGCTGACTAAAGGAAAGAGTTCAGTTTAGTGTTTAAAACCCTAATGCTGACTGAATGGAAAAAGTTCAGTTTAGGGTTTAAAACCCTAATACTGACTGAATGGAAAAAGTTCAGTTTAGGTTTTAAAACCCTAATGATGACTGAATGGAAAAAAGTTCAGTTTAGGGTTTAAAACCCTAATGCTGACTGAATGGAAAAAGTTCAGTTTAGGGTTTAAAACCCTAATGCTGACTAAAGGAAAGAGTTCAGTTTAGGGTTTAAAACCCTAATGCTGACTAAAGGAAAAAAGTTCAGTTTAGGATTTAAAACCCTAATGCTGACTGAATGGAAAGAGTTCAGTTTAGGGTTTAAAACCCTAATGCTGACTGAATGGAAAAAGTTCAGTTTAGGGTTTTAAAACCCTAATACTGACCGGCTGGAAAGAGTTCAGTTTAGGGTTCAAAACCCTAATGCTGACGGAATGGAAAAAGTTCAGTTTAGGGTTTAAAACCCTAATGCTGACTAAAGGAAAGAGTTCAGTTTAGGGTTTAAAACCCTAATGCTGACTGAATGGAAAAAGTTCAGTTTAGGGTTTAAAACCCTAATACTGACTGGCTGGAAAGAGTTCAGTTTAGGGTTTAAAACCCTAATGCTGACTGAAGGAAAAGATCAGTTTAGGGTTTAAAACCCTAATGCTGACTGGCTGGGGACAAAGTTCGAGGATACTAACTGACCTCTTTTTTTTTGAATTTTCTTATTTTAGTAGAAGATAAAAGGGAATCTCGCGGAAACTTACCTTTCGAGTGGATTCCTTATTGCCAAACTGTTTCTTGTACTCATGTACCTTCTTCGTTGGGTGACACCTGCTTCTTGCACGGTTGTCTTAGATTATACCTGTTTCAACTTCTCAAACAAAGAACAATTGTTAGTTCGGAAATGGCAGTTGGTTCGGTGACCTTGATTGTTCCCATTGCTTTGTTGCGTCCTTATTTCTGTTGCGAAATCCTGCCATTGATTGGATTCAAATGGCGAAACCCTTTTGGACTGCTCAGGCTTGTATTTCCAAATTCCGTGATGATTTGCCTTGTAATGCTCCCCTTTTTGTGTCCCGTTTTGCTTGGGGATTCTCAACGGGGATTTTATTGGGGATACTCTGTGGGAATTTGTACAAAGGGAAGCTCTGTGGGGGAATATTTACAGAGTGTATTCTTTGTGTGGATTTTTGTACAATGGGAACATGTTGGGGATTTGTTTCAAAGCGGACTTTCCAGGATTTGTTGGGGTAAGCTCGCTGGGGAATTTTTACAAAGGGACTCGCTGGGGATTTGCTGGGGAAATCCTCTTTTTTTTATTATTATTATTAACAAAGGGAAGACCTTGTGGGGATCTGTACAAGAGAGAAAATCTGTGTGGATTTCGTTGGGGCAGACTCTTTTGGGAATATTTACGCAGTGGATTCTTTGTGTGGATTTGTACAAAGGGAAACCCTGTGGGGATTTGTACGAGGCGGACTTGCTGGGGAAATTTCTCTCTTTCCTCTTTACTTCGAACGCAGTCAAACATCATGATTCATCAGGTTTGGACAAACGTACCAACAAAACGAGGTGTTTTCCTTCATGAAACGGAATTCTGTGAAACCAAACCTGCCACCTGTCCTTTCCGGTATATCTGGAACTTGGGGTAAAACATGAAAGGGATTCGAAGAAAAACAAAGAAAGGAGAAAGCAAATTTCAGAAAAGGAGTGTCCCTTTCGGGACGAGAAAGACTTATCTGAGGAAGACAATGCTGGATTTAAATGGACATGACATGCTCTTTGGACTGGACGCCTGACCTTCAATGAACTTGCGTTTCCCCGAACCAAAAACGGATCTGTGATCCCAAACTGGTGGAACTTTGCTGAGACCTCCTTGGTTGGAGTCATTCTTTCGGCCAACAACGCCCTTTGCGGGTTTTCGCTGGCTGACCTCTCTCATTTCTCTTCCTATCATCGCTTGATAGCACTCTTTGCGAGTTTTTACTAAACAAGCTCTCTTATTTTGGTTTCTCTACTCCCGTCGCCTCGCGGTGCCCGAAGGTTTTCACCGACGAGACTCTCTCATTTTATCTCTCTCAATTTAGAGTGTGCCGGCCTCCATTCGTGACGCTTCTTGGCTTCCCGCTATCTTTGGTAATTGATCTGAAAGCTTGTGCTTGGTAAAGAGAGGTAGATGATACTAACTTCTAAACCGCTTGACGTGCCCCGGTTTCAATTTCAGGGTAAATGGGATTTTATTGGTGGTGTGACTGAACCTCAGGGAGAGGCTGCCTACGTATCCTTTCGGAATCAAGTCAAACGTAGTTCAGGCCTCAATCAATGTTTTTTTTTTTGTCTTTTTTTGTAAGCGGCTCAAAGGCTTGTAGAGAGAGTTGATAGTGGGAATAAAACCTTCAGCATTTCAAATGTGTCAGGATCGCTGGGGCGTCACTCAGACATAGTATCTTTTTACTGCGTCCGCATTCACTGCTGTTTCGGGATCATTTCCTTCAATGTCACCTAGGTACAATGCTCCTCTTGGCAATATCTTCCTGATGATGTATGGGCCTTTCCAGTTTGGAGCAAATTTCCCTTTTGCTTCCTGGTGATGTGGCAGAATGCGCCTCAGTACCAGTTGACCTACTTCGAAATTCCTAGGTCTGACTTTCTTGTTGTAAGCACGGGCCATTCTTCGTTGGTACAACTGTTCGTGACAAACCGCGGCCATTCGCTTCTCATCGATCAAAGTCAATTGCTCTAATCGAGTTTTGACCCACTCGCTGTCCTCGATTTCTGCTTCAACAATGGTTCGAAGCGAAGGGATTTCTACTTCCGCTGGTATCACAGCCTCGGTCCCATAAACCAAAAGATAAGAAGTCGCTCCTACTGACGTGCGTACCGTAGTGCGATACCCCAATAATGCAAATGGTAACTGCTCATGCCACTGTCGGGAACTCTGGATCGTTTTCCTCAAAATCTTCTTTATGTTTTTGTTTGCCGCTTCTACAGCGCCATTGGCCTTTAGCCGATAAGGAGTAGAATTCCTATGCGTTATTTTTAATTGCTCGCATACATCTCCCATCAAGTGACTGTTCAAGTTTGCTGCGTTATCTGTAATGATAGTCGCAGGAATACCGAAACGACAGATAAGATTTGAGTGTACAAAATCCACTACAGCTTTTTTAGTGACCGACTTGAGAGTGACAGCCTCTACCCATTTTGTGAAGTAGTCGATGGCAACCAGTATAAATTTGTGTCCATTTGAAGCCTTTGGCTCGATTGGTCCAATGACGTCCATGCCCCATGCAACAAACGACCAAGGTGCAGACATGGGATGCAATTCTGTCGGAGGTGCATGAATCAAATCACCGTGCACCTGACACTGGTGACACTTCCGAACAAAACTAAAGCAGTCCTTTTCCATGGTTATCCAATAATAACCTGCTCGAAGGATTTTCTTTGCCAAGACGTACCCGTTCATGTGGGGTCCGGACACTCCTGCGTGTACTTCGTGCATGATCTTTCTTGCCTCCTCGGGGTCAACACATCTTAATAGGTTGAGGTCCGGGGTCCTCTTGTACAACAATTCACCGCTCAAAAAGAAACCACTTGCATGCCGCCTAATGGTTCTCTTTTGATCTCCAGTAGCATGCTCGGGGTATTCTTGTGTCTTCAGGAACCTCTTGATATCATGGTACCATGGTTGTATACTTGATTCTGCCTCGATTACGTTACAGTAACCGTGCCTCTCCCTGATTTGGATTTCCAAAGGATCGACGTGGGCATTGCCCGGTTAGGGTAGCATTGAAGCCAGAGTAGCAAGTGCATCCGCTAGTTCATTGTGACACCTCGGGATATACCTGAACTCTATTGTTTTAAAACACTTGCCGAGGTCCTCCACGTGCTGTCGGTAAGGGATAAGCTTGACATCCCGAGTTTCCCATTCACCTTGGGCTTGCCTGATAATCAGGTCAGAATCTCCCATGATTAGTAAGTCTTCGACATCCTGATCGATCGCCATATGCATGCCCATGATGCAGGCTTCATACTCAGCTGTATTGTTTGTGCAAAAGAAACGCAGTCTAGCTGTGGCTGGATAATGCTGACCGGAGGGCGAGATCAAAATTGCCCCAATCCCTACACCTTTGGCATTTACATCTCCATCAAAGAACAACTTCCAAACATGAGCGTCCTCCGAGACCACTTCTACGATGTTTACTTTTTCATCTGGAAAGTAGGTACTCAATGGCTGGTATTCCTCATCGACCAGATTTTCGGCCAAGTGATCTGCTAGCGCCTGGGCTTTCATTGACGTGCGAGTAACATAGACTATGTCGAATTCAGTAAGCAAGATTTGCCACTTAGCCAGTCTTCCAGTAGGCATTGGTTTCTGAAATATATACTTCAAAGGATCCAAACTGCTTATGAGGAAGGTAGTGTGAGTTTGAAGATAATGTCTCAGCTTTTGAGCAACCCATGTCAGAGCGCAACATGTTCTTTCTAGCAGAGTGTACTTGGCCTCATAGCCGGTGAATTTTTTGCTCAAGTAGTAGATTGCTTGCTCCTTCTTTCCGGTTATGTCATGTTACCCGAGGACGCAACCGAAAGAGTTCTCCAAGACTGTCAGATACAAGATTAGTGGTCTCCCTGGCTCTGGCGAGACCAAAACTGGGGGATTCGAAAGGTATTCTTTGACTTTATCAAAGGCTTCTTGACACTCAGCTGTCCATTTGATTTCCGCATCTTTCCTTAACAGCTTGAATATGGGCTCACACGTGCTTGTCAGCTGGGCAATAAATCGACTGATGTAGTTCAACCTGCCCAACAGACTCATCACGTCTTTCTTAGTTCTTGGGGGAGGTAGATCCCTGATAGATTTTATCTTTGTTGGATCTAATTCGATACCTCTCCTGCTAACTATAAAGCCCAAAAGCTTGCCCGATAGAACTCCGAAAGCACATTTGGCTGGGTTCAGCTTCAAGTCATACTTCCTCAGTCTCTCGAAGAACTTCCTAAAGTCTTGGATGTGATTATCCTGCGTCCTGGACTTGACTATCACGTCGTCCACGTACACCTCTATTTCCTAATGCATCATGTCATGAAAGATGGCAGTCATGGCCCTCATGTAAGTAGCCCCAGCATTCTTCAGACCAAATAGCATGACCCGATAACAGTAGGTGCCCCAAGGCGTGGTGAAGGCAGTTTTCTCGGCGTCCTCTTCATCCATCAATACCTGATGATACCCAGCGTAACAATCTACGAAAGACTATATCTCGTGTTTGGCGCAATTATCAACGAGGATGTGGATGTTGGGCAGTGGGAAATTATCTTTGGGACTTGCTCTATTCAAATCTCAGTAATCTACACATACCCGAGTTTTCCCGTCCTTTTTCGGTACTGGAACCACATTTGCCAACCATGTTGTATACTGGACTACCTGAATCACTCCCGTTTTCAGTTATTTGGTGATCTCCTCTTTAATCTTGTCACTGACCTCAGTTTTGAACTTTCGTTGCTTTTGTTGAACTGGAGGATAATCAGGATAAATTGGCAATTTATGAACCACTAGATCAACACCTAATCCCGGCATGTCATCGTATGACCAAGCAAACACGTCTTTAAATTCAAAAAGAAGTTGAATTATCGCATCTCGCGTTTTCTTGTCCGTGTGAATGCTTATTTTGGTCTCCCGAATTTCTTCAGGAGTTCCTAAATTAACTGGTTCGGTGTCATTCAGATTTGGCTTAGGTTTATTCTCAAAATGTTCCAACTCTCGGTTTATTTCCCTAAAAGCTTCTTCTTCATCATATTCTGGTTCTGGGTTCATTAATTCACAGTTAAATAGCTCGTTGTGATCTGGGCGTGAAGTCCGCAAGCATGTCATATTTAAAGCCGCATTATTATAATTGAAAGGAAAGATCAAAGGAAAAATAACAAAAATCAGAACAAAAGAAAAAATGGGAAAGCAATGATGATTTTTTTTTCATTTTCTTTGGGAAGTTGGAAGACAGCAATGTTTACAACTTAGGAATTCAAAACAACAATTTAAAGGAAGAAAACGTTCAAGTTATGTCCTGGAGATAACTTGTGACACAGGAAAGGTGGCAGGACAGGTCTACCCGGACTTCCGTCTAGTCGGGAATGGTGTGGCCTCCCAGTTTCGAAGTTTGGCGTTCGGCCCCACGTACAGCATCTCAGCAGTGCTTGTGCCTTCACCTGGTTGAACCATGTGAGTCTCGTAGAGCATTTCTCTCATTGCCCCACATATCTCCTCGATTTCCTCAGCCATGAAGACCTCATCGTCTTCTTCTTCGGTGTACCTTGGCCTGATGAAAGTTTCATATAAATCCGGTAATGGTCGAGGTAACTTCCAACCCTCATTTTTCCTTTTCTTTGCCCACTCTTCATCTCCTGGAGTGGGTTTGAAACCTAGTCCAAAAGGTTTCTTGGTGGTCGGCAAGGTGATGGGTTCTGTTATTCCCTGCAGGGTTCATCCAAGCCCTTTCCCTGGCCTAAGTCCGTGCCGGATCATCTCTTTGGCCACCATAACCGAGGCGCTAGACAAGAAAGGCTGGGGGAAAGGTATTCCCTCTTCATGCTGCTCTGCTAGTACAATCTCGAAAGCTTGATAGACCGTGTGTTCGCTCCCTTTTCTTGGTTCAAGATATGGGATGGATGGGTCCCGATAAATAGAATGCTCGTCTTCTCCATGGACCACGATCTCTCGGTCTTCGTACTCAAACTTCACCATCGGGTGAAAAGTGGAAGGCACAGCTCCTGCCGCATGGATCTAAGGTCTGTCGAGGAGAAAATTGTAGGATGTATCCATGTCGAGCACCTGGAAGGTTACTTCAAACTCGACTGGTCCTATGACCAACAACAGGTCTATTTCCCCCATGGTATCTCTCTTGATGCCGTCGAAAGCCCTTACGCAGACATTATTGGGTCGGATTCTTCCGGTCCCAATTTCCATTCTTTGTAGTGTGGAGAGTGGGCAAATGTCAACACCTGAACCTCCATCCAACATTACCCTCTTGACATAGTAGTCCTCGCATTTAACTATTAGATGCATGGCTTTGTTGTGAGCTGCTCCTTCTGGAGGTAAGTCATTCTTGCTGAAAGAGATTTGGTTAACGGCGAAGAACCTTTCTGTCATCCGTTCCAGTTGTTCAACTGAGGTTTCAACTGGCACGTATGCTTCATTCAGGGTTTTCAGTAAGATCTTTTGATGCTCGGCCGACCTCATCAACAATGATAGCATGGACACTTGCTCGGGGCACTTGCGCAGTTGATCTATCACTTCGTAATCCGGCATTTTCATTTGTTGGAAGAAAACTTCTGCTTCTTCAACGCTTACAGGCTTCTTTGGTGGGAAGCGTCTCCGTGTGGCGTTGTTCAGCTCTTGGGTGTTTGAATACCTTCCAATGAGAGTACCTTCTGGAAGTTACCCCGTGACTTCTTTACCTTTGTATGTTACCAACGTCCTCTGATAGTTCCACGGTACTGTGGACGGGTTTGTCATCGGCTTTTGTGGCATGCGTCCGATAACCACTAGCTCATTCAGCCGAGGTGGTTGAATCGTCCCCCGGACCACATAGGCCCCTTTTGGTACGTACATAGGTTTTGCCTTTTTGACCTCGAAGTTCTGCGGCTTCTCTGCTCGACCTCGTGGGATGTAAAGAACTCCATCCTTTACCGGTACCGCTTTCTTTTCCACCTTCTTTTCGGGCTCGCGCTTTGCAGTATTGGCCTTTTCCCTTTTTTCTGGTTTCTGGGCTGTTTCAGGCTTTTTCTCTGCGTCGACAATGGCGATTATAGCTTTCAAAGCAGGGTTAAATTCTTTGTCTTCGCAAATCATCCCGATCAGCGGCCCGTTATTATGAGCAGGTAATGGATTGTTAGTCACATTTGGGACCTCCTCGTCCCTTAGCACTATTTTCCCTTGCTCTATCAAATTCTCGACCACTCTTTTCAATGACCAGCAGTCATTTGTATCGTGCCCTTCGGCCCCTGAATGATAGGCGCATCTGACTCCAGCTTTGTAAGAAGGTGACGTCGGGTTTTGCCTTGTTTGAGGGACTGGTTGCAGGAAGCCCAACTGGACTAGCTTCGGGAACAAAGTAGAGTATGGTTCACCGATGGGCGTGAAAGTCCGCCTTCTAGGCGGCTCCTGAGGGCGGAAGTTATTCTGCGGAGGTTGTGGGTTATAGTGGTTGCGGTAAGGAGGCTGATTTCTGGGAGGTGGAGCTTGGCCTCGGTTGGCTTGTTGCGGCGGATGGACATAAGGCTGGGCATTCATGACCATATAGGGTTGATGAGCATATGCCAGATTTGAGTGGGGGTAATAGTGTTGTGGGGTTCTTTCCGGAAAACGGGGTTGGGGATTACGATATTCCCTTGTTCCTGAGGCTGCCATGGCCGTTTCTTCCTTTTTCTTCCCTCTTGCCATTCCTCCGGACCCGCTTTGGACGGCTTGGGAGGTCGCCCTTATGGCTGCTTGACTCAAAATCCTACCTGTTTTCAGACCATTCTCCACCATCTCTCCAATCTTAATTGCTTCAGCAAACGGCTTTCCCATGGCTGACATCATGTTTTGGAAATAGTCAGACTCTTGAGCCTGGAGAAAGGTAGTGACTATTTCCACTTCATCCATGGGAGTCTTCACCCTCGACGCCTGCTCACGCCACTTAATAGCATACTCTCTGAAGCTTTCTGAAGGTTTCTTTTTCAAGTTCGACAGAGAACTTCGGTCTGGTGCGATGTCGATGTTATACTGGAATTGTCTCACAAAATCTCTAGCGAGATCATCCCAGACATGCCATCGGGACATGTCCTGGTCAATGTACCATTCCGAGGCTATTCCTACCAGACTTTCCCCGAAATATGCCATTAGCAATTCCTCTTTTCCGCCCGCTCCCCTTAATTGGTTGCAATATTTCTTTAGGTGAGCAATGGGGTCACCATGCCCGTCGTACTTCTCAAACTTTGGGGTCTTGAAACCCACTGGTAGGTGTACGTGAGGGAACATGCATAGGTCGGCGTAAGAGATGCTTTTCTGTCCGCTCAAACCTTGCATATTCTTCAAACTCTGTTCAAGGCTTCTCATTCTTTTGGCCATCTCATTTTGTTCCGCAATTCTGGGGTTCTGATCCTGCCCAGGTGCAAACTCGCACTGAGGCTGTGGAGGATTAGTGCTGGTAGCGAACCTAGTTGGTTCCATCGAGAAAGATGGGGCTTGGAATGTAAACGAGGACGAGTCAAAAGTCAGCTTGTATGCAGCAGGTTGTGCCGTGATCGGGCAAGGTGGTGCAGTAAAGATATTGGTGTTTACATCCATCGTTGACACTCGAGGATGAGACTCAGAGGGCGATCCCGCAGAGAAGGTTGAAATGGTTGGGTATCCAAATGGGGTAGCAGGATAACTTATGGGGACATTAGAAGTCCCGCTTGTCCTGGAGAATAACTCAGGGAATCCAGGGACGATGCTTGGTGGCTCTTTTCCATTATTCCAGTCATCAAGCATTTCGAGCATGCAAAGCTGTAAGATTCTATTTTCCTCCGCAGTTGCGGATTCGGGCGTGGGGACGGCCGAGATAGAACTTTCCTCGGAAACAGGGATTGTTGGCAACGGAATCTCTGAAGACATTTCTACACTTCCTTTTGACCTTGTGAAGTAAGTGTGAGCACTGCCCCCTGTCTTAACAATAGGTAATTGAACACTTCTTTTCGATCTCGTGAAATACGGGTGCGAGGCCAGACTTTCACCAAACCAACCACCTTTTCCAAAAACCTGGAAGGAACTCAATGACAAACGAACGGTTAATTCGAATCAAATAACAGATAAGCAATCTCACGTTGGGGCATGATGCGCCTATACAGTTAAATGGATTCCTACATGTTTGCGACGAAAGCATGCGTCATTCCGGCATTCTTTTAGGCTTTTTATTATTTTCCCCTTTTTTTTCTCTTTGGTTAAACCGCGACCGGATCCAATGAGGATTGCCTACGTATCACGATGCCACGTGAATCAGATCACTACGTAGTTCAAAAACACAAATGAGCGTAAAAGAAACACACCTTTTATTGTTGAAACGGTCTATTACAAACTACATTTTGCAAAAGAAAGAGCAAACTTTGAAAATAAACCTAGACTCAACATAGACTAAAATAAACTGATGGGAAAAACAGGCAGAAGATGATAAGATACAGACTCGACTTATGAGTACATTATGGTTTTGAAAATTGGTACCCGCGGGGCATCATTCGGCCTCGCCGCGGTCCTAGGTGTGAGATCCCTCTCAAACTGCTCCAGCTCATGCATGGTGTGTTTGACATAACCTATCACTGCCGAGAGGACGGTAACACTGGTCATGTCGTCACATCGTAGACATCGTCTGGTGATGGCATGGGCAATGGCCTTGATCCTATCTCTGGTTTGCTTCTTCTCTATGAGTAGGCGTTTTATCTGATCGCTACACATCTTGAATACCTGAGAATCATGTATATGATGATTCTTCAGTCGTCGTACTTCTAACTTCATTTGGCTAACAAGTCGTACCAGTATCTTCTCTCAATTTGGAAATCCTTGGCCTGATTAGCTGTTTTGATCTCAAGTATAGCCATCTCTCTCTTCATTTTGGCAACAGTTTTCTCGTGGTCGCGTTTCAATTGGTTCAAGTATCGGCAATGTTTCTCTACTCTTATTCCCCACTGTGCCTTGAGCTCTGCCATAATCTTTCCCGATTCTTCTAAACCATCTCGTCATTCCGCGACTTCTCTTTTTAAACCCTTAATCAACTGCTGGTCTGATCGACTTCTGGGCTGTTCATCAAGAGATAATCTCAATTTTTGGATTTGGGCCTTAAGTTCTTCATTCTCTTGGACCAATTTGTTCTTTTCGCTTCGATCCGCCGCGATTTGTATGCTGTTATTGAATTTCAGACTGTCAATTTGTAGCTTCAAATCACCGATCTCTGCCCGATACTCCTTTTCTTTTGCTAACCAGTTCCATTGTCCTTAGGACGATTCTACAAAATCTTTAAGATGCGGTCTCTTAGCTGGTCTTTCGCAAGACAGGTCGCCTCTGAACCAAGCGTGATACCCTGGGGCAACTTCCCCTTTTACTATATCCATCACACAAGTGCTTGCTGTCAGTTGTTGGCACTCACTCCAGATTTGGCGAACTTTTTCTTCGGGGAAACGACCGTCTGGACTGATTTCAATCACTTGGGTACTCAGATCTTCATCTTTCGGCACCACTTGATATCTCCCAAGTTGCCTCAAAACCCAATATGGTGCGTAGGGTTGGATGCTTTTAAGTCCCATCAACAGAAAGTGGGGCCTGGTTGCCGGCATGTATATGATTTCCTCAATAGGCGACCATCCGAGCGTCCACTGGATTTGGCTAGCAGTGAGAGTTCGGAAAAATGAGGTCCATGATGTGAAGCCCTCAGGTAGATTGAAACCTTTGATTCTAGTGTAGAATTCTCCAATACAAGTTTTTTCGGGCGAACCGTAACCCAAGAGCGGGGAGCGGTGGCATAAATGATCGGTCATCCATATTTGCAACAGTAGGTTACATCCTTCGAAAAAGTCGCCCCTGGCTCGACAAGCAGTGAGAGCCCGGAAAATGTCAGCCATAATCATAGGCGCTAGAGTACTTTTATCTTGGGTAAGCAAAGTACTGACGACCCCAGTTATTTTTAGATCGATGTTTCCGTCCTTCCTTGGGAACACTATAAGACCCAAGAAGGTTGTCATAAAAGCTAACAGCCTGTGTTCATCCCACTTCTGTCGGTTGCCTTTACTACACAGTTTGAAATATCTTGTTCTCTGTCGCGAACTGGGATCCGGCTTATTGAACCCGCCCTCGTGACTGTATCTAGCATACATGAGGTGGAGACTGCAGAAACCTTTGGCAAGATCTGGATGGTGAAATGTTCGGGGTATTTTCAGAAAATCCAGAAACCGGTGTACCGTGATGGCCCTAGGTGCAATAAAGTATTTGAACCTTAACGGAGCTTCATCACCCCCAATGTATCCCGCTATTTCTTCCAAAGTCGGGGTGAGCTTGAAGTCTGAGAAATGAAATACATTGTGCGCCGAATCCCAGTAAGTGACCAATGATCTGATAATATCGCCCCGAGGCTGAATGTCTAGTAGATCCGGGAGATTTTTCAGATATTTCCTCACTTTGCCTTGCCCCTCCTTGCTAAGTCGTTCCACCATAATCGCAACTCAAAAGGGATCTTGGTCATCATTGAAAAAGGTTCGTTTTGTATCGTGCTCATCCTGCACATTTATTTAGGGTGATTAAAAAAAACTTTTATTAGACTCAAAAATTAAAATTATCTAGATCTTTTTTTTTAAAGATTTTTTTTTTTTTGCAAAACGGGAGGTTGGACCCGATGAGAGTTGCCTACGTATCTCACACCGTGTGAGAATCAAACCGGCGTAGTTCGGTCGGATCAAAATAGGGGAAACAAAAATAAAATCCTTTAAAGAAAAGAAGAATAACTGTTTTTTTTTTGGAATTTTGATATATATATTTTTTATTATAGTATTTATTTTTGAAAAGAGACCAAGGAAATACTTTTAAACTTCCTTTTTTTTCATTTTTTTGAAGTTTCGAAAATCTTTTAAAGAGGTACTACAAACGAAACAAGCTTTGATTTATATGTATTTTGGATTTTGAAAGTGATTAAAAGGAATAGTCAAACTGAAAGACAAGCTTTGTTTTTCATTTTTTTTTATATATATATTTTTTTAAAAAAGAAAATTCCGGTGAGGTTTTGACATTACTTGGACATTGGGTTTTATTTTTCAAAAGAATAAGTAATTATCTCCCTACCCCGTTATTCTCTTTTTTTTTTGAAAATTTTTCGGAAACCGATCGACATGCAGATCTGAAGCAAATAGATGCGCAAAACAAATGGGATGCAGCAGGATGGTCTTTTCATTCCAGGTTGCCTGTCCTAGACGGACCCAACCCCTGTGTTGAGTCCCCTATGTCAAATGCAACATGATGCAGATAAGCGTTCCTACTAGGGATCCGGCATGAGGTTTCGTTATACTAGGTTTATAACCTGGGTAGATGTTCTAGACTGTGTACTCGAGCAGACAACTCGAGTCGAGGAGGGGCAACTTACCGGGAACCAAAAGGCCGTCCAACTTCGTAACTTGTTCGTCCTCTTTCTTATTTCAGGTATCGACACTAACAGAATAGGGAGCCTCGACCAGCGAGCTTCTCCCCTGAGGTGAAGAGAGAAGGGTTCGGCACAGTTTATATACGGTTTAGATAATATCAAAGTAGTAAAAAACAAACATTGCAGCACGTTATGTCAAAACATGTAATAAATATCAGATAATAAAGCCAAATATAACAATTATTCTAAGCTCGAATTCTTGAACCCTGAACCGGAGGTTCTGGGTATACTATTCCCCAGCAGAGTCGCCAGAGCTGTCACACCTCCTTTTTGCGCGCCCCGCCCCGAAGGGTAAAAATGCGCGAGGGAGTTTTTCCAATTTAAGTGACAATATTCGAAATGGGATTATTTATTTAATTCAGAGTCGCCACTTGGGAAAGGTTTGGCTTTTGGTGTCCCAAGTCACCGGTTTATCTTGAATCCCAAATCGAGGAAATTTTTCGACTTTTCCAAATGAAGTCTGCGAACCAGAAATTCTAAGTAAGGAATTCTGTTGATCCGAGGGAAGGTGTTAGGCACCCTCGAATCCCGTGGTTCTAGCACGGTCGCTTAAATTGTTATAATGGCTAAATATCTGATTTAAATACATGTTGTGACTTATGTGCTTTTATTAAGTTTAAACCGCTTTTATTATTGTCATTTTTATTTTTTTATAGGATTGCAACGTCGTGAAAATGCATCTCGAACCACGTCACAATCAATGCACCCGTGGTCGTCGACACATTTAGACTCCGTTGAGATTTGGATTTGGGTCACATCAATGTGCACCCGAATTTAAGAATGTAATTTAATTAAGTCGCACCTAGAGCAACTAACGTACTGTTATTTTGGGAAGGCCGTAAAATTCACTAAACGGCCTATCCCGAATTCGAAGTATTTTAGTATATACATTTAGAGGGCCCCACAGCTTGTTCGTTTTTGTTTGTCGAGGCTCGTCTCAATTTTAATTAAAGGATAAACCTATAGTGACTATATTTTTCTATTACGTTTGTCTCTAAAAAATAAAAGGAAGAGGATACCAAATTTACTTGTTTAAACAACTACATACTAAATCTTTAATATGTTTGCCGAATCCGAATTTTTGTTTTATTACGTAATTGGTTGTTTATGAGAGTTACCTCATGACTTGTCTTCAACGAGTGAATACGCTTGTTAATTGGCTAAGGGAGATGGCAAACAAACTAATAACATATACTAAACTTACATTAAACGACCTTCAAATTTGAATTTTAAAACTAGCTTATTTGGGCTTTGATTAATGGAATCGGTTGTTTTATTAGGAAAACTACTACTAATTAAACTCAAAAATGCCTATTAGTTTTCCTCAAAAGTCGTCTCATTATTTCGAAATAGTGAATCTATATCGAAACCCATATTGAGCCTATATCGGAACAAGTAATCTAACAAGGGAGTTGGCGTACATGGTCGAACTGTTAACGTAACCACATGAGAATTTGTCTGGGGTACATTCATCCTGAAGTCAAACGGAATCAAATACAACAGATTTGATAGTTCAGAGGTCTAGACCAAACACATACAGATGCTTGCCATGATTCTATGTTATAATGTCATAACTAAAATAAAACCCAATGGTTATATGCATTAAAACACGTCTGATCTAACAAACAAATGCTATCTAATAGTTCATCTCAAATCAGAATGTATGTTAATTCATACAGAGCAATTGCAGTTTGAAGTTACACAAATGCAGGCTAACTTATCATTTAAACTATGGCTATATTTTGAACATAAGCATCGTGAAGTAAACAACATTCGTTTCTTTATTTCTGCTTCAAAACTTCAAGCTTTCAACAACACATGGTTCAGAAGTTGTGTACCTGGAAGTGTTTACAGTTGAAGAAGAAGGGAAGTCAGCAGAGTAACAATGGCAACAAATGCAGCAGCAGTAACAGCAGACAACAACAGGACAAATCCCAGAACAAAGTGCAACTATAGCCGATAGAACAAGTAGTAACAACACAAATAGCAACACCCAGTGCAGTAGACACAATGCTTCAAGACAAAACCAAGTCCAGGAGAACAAACAATGCTACCCAAACAATAGACTTAGTCGAGACTTGGAATAAATCAGGATTGATTGAACAGGTTGAACAAATGAAACCCAAACAATAGTAGGAAGAAACAGTTTCTGATTTTTGTATGTTTTTCTCTCTTGTTTATGTGTCTGTATATGCCTCTCTGTGATATCCCTCTCACTATCTCTTTTCTTTTCAAAATCCAGTGCCAATTTCCAGTCTTGAAATCTGTCTGAGTTGCTCAAAAATCCAGTCTGAGTCCCCCTTTTCTAATGGAAGTTCCCCTATTTTATAAGCCTAGCATCAGCCCTTTAACAGCCTGTTAGACAAATCAGAACCCCTCCATGTGATCTGTTTTCTTTCCACTCAACTACTTAAAATAAGACCCTCCCATGATATTCCCTGACAAACCCCTTTTAATCACCTTATTAAACTAAAAAGCAGACATGGGCAGCAGGAATATAACTTGACAGCACATGCTGTCAAGTTATTCCTCATCTCAAAAGGGCCTTTATGCACATGTTGTGCACAAATGCACATGCCACCAATTCAGATGGCAACTAATAATCCAATCCCTTAAGTTTCTGATTCAAATCAACAACTATAAGTAGCTATACTCGATTCTCAATTTTGATTCAAACAATGTTCAGCAAGAACAGATCAAATTGTTATCATTCAACAACTGAAACTATTTGACGACATGTAACAAATCGACTATACTAATTATAACATATATAATCAAAACCAATAATCAGGAATCCAACAGTATCAACAAAAGGGGGTTCAGATTTCACTGTCAAAACAAAAATGACCCTGGGAACTAATTAAATGACCAATTTCAAATTCAATCGACTATGTAATTTACACACACATACATTATCAGTAAATAAGGAAAAGACTTGAACAAATACAGAAGTCTGGGCAAGGTGGGCAACAACAGTTGATAACAAACAGAAAACCTTTAACAAACACATGACATGAATAAAGAAAAGAGAAACAAACTTACCTTAAAATCCTTGGAAAAATCAGAAAACCAAACTCATATTTGAAGAGAACCTTCTTGGGGTTGAACGGACTTTAATCGAAGTGTTCTCAACTGAGAACACTTCGATTAAGGTCCATTAGACCCTAATCACTTGGCTCAAACGGACACAAACCAGGCATCAGAACTTCTAGGGTTCTTAAGGGTAGATTTGGGATCTAGGTTTCCCTGGTTAGATTCGGACCAAACCAAGCATGGTTTGGTCACGAGGGAGGTCCGGGGACTGCCTGGTATGAAACTGGGGTAGATCGGTGTGGATCGGAGTTCTGCTCGAATCTTCAAATGAGGATTCGAGAAGATGGGGGAAGGTTCGAGATCAATGGTTTGCAGATCCATATTCAGGGTGTCAAGATGGTCTTAAGGTGTTAAGGTGGGGGTCACCGGCGTCCATGCCGCCAGGTTTTTGGTGAGGGGAAATGGGGGGCGGCTAGGGTTCCATAGTTTGGGGTCTGTGAAGGGGACGACCTAAGGCAGGGGGGTTTGGTTTAGGCGCGGGGTGAAAGGGGAAGGGTTTATATACGGGGGTGAGTAATGGATGTTGGCCGTTGGATTGCTGGTGATCAACGGCTGTGATCTATGTACTAAAGGGAAAACGGCGTCGTTTCAAATACACGGGGCTGGGTTGGACCAAGGTTGAACGGGTCGGGTTTGTTCGTGGGTACGGGGGATGTGATCTTGGCCGTTGATCATTCTGAGATCAACGGCCCAGATCAATAGTGTCTCAACGACGTCGTTTGGACGGTTATGTGGCCAACTCAATTGGACCGGGTAAAACAGGGATCCTGGATTGGGTTATCTTGGTTTTGGGCCTGTTTTATTTGGTTCAAACTGGCCCAATCCGGGGATCCTTTTTTCCTTTTCCCTTTTTTTTCTTTTTAATCTCTTATTTAAAATGCCAAATAATGCTATAAAAACATTAAACAATAATTAACACACAATTAAAATAGCACCACTTAATGACAAAATTGAAAGATGCATTTTTCGCAATTTTTCCTTTTAATAACCGGAATACGGTTTAATTACACACGACACATTTTTTCTGTTTTTTTTAATAAAAAAATAAAAATGGGCAAAAATCATAGATAATTAACAAAATGCCACGTGAAAAATCCAAAAATTGTACAGCAAGACCGATTGCTATTATTTGTGTTTCTTTTGGAGTGATTGTCGCGTAAAACAAAAATCACGTGCTCACACTCCCTCCACCGGAAACTATATTCTCTAAAGATTTCACTGTGCTTCTTTTCCAGTTTGGTCAGGGACAGTCGGTCCGGAATGATCTCAAGATTATATTGAAAGTGACAAGCGAATGCTTGGGCCAAATCGTCCCATGTGTACCACCTGCTATGATCTTGTCTGGTGTACCATTCTAATGTCGATCCACTTAAACTTTGGCTGAAATACACCATCAGTAATTCATCTCTTCCGCCTGCTCCCCTCATCTTGCTACAAAAACCTCTCAGATGAGCCACCGGATCACCGTGTTCGTTGTACAAGTCGAATTTGGGCATTTTGAACCGTGTCGGTTGTTGTACATTTGGGAACAAACATAGGTCTTTGTAAGCTACACTCACCTGACCTCCTAACCCTCTCATATCCCTGAAGGATTGTTCTATGCTTTTCATTTTTCTGAACATCTCTTCCTGTTCAGGATTTTTGGCCGGTTTTTCTGCTTTCCCAGGTAGGTCAGAATGTGGATCATGTGGATAGGCTTCAGGCGCTTTGAAGGTAAGCTCCGGGGGATAATACTGGTTGTCCTACGCTTGAAACACAGGTTCACTCGGGGATTTATGGAGTTCAGCTGGTGGAGATGCCACAAAGACAGGGGTGATTGGCAGAGGAGGGTATGGAATTGATTTTGGTGGTGGAGCTTGTGGCGTATGAGAAGTAGTGCCATGGTAGTGTTGATAAATGGGAAAACTTGGATCGGTGGCGGGATGATCCTGAGGCTGAGCTAATGGTGGGGTAAAAGCCGGGTTGGCTGGGTAAGATGGCGGTGATTGCCCTTTGGACCAGGCCTGGTACATTTCGGCCATCTGTTGCTTAAGCTTGAGCATCTCATCTTTCATTTTATTGACGTCCAACTCCTCTACCTCAACACTAGTGTCGACATCCGGGATAGACATGATTTACGGTATTGGTCCCTTCGATCTGGTTTGGTAATGATAATATGCCAGTATCTTCTAAATAAACTAACTGCTTGAATTCTCTGGAAATCAACAAACTTGTTAGTTTTTTAGAGTTTAACACATATGTAATTACACGTTGGGATGCAATGCACCTAGGCAATTAACCATTTCTATCATGCATTTGCTTCAGTTGCGTGCGTCATTCCGGCCTCTCAAATTGAGCCCCTTCTTTTAAGCTTCCTTTATTCTATCCTTCTTTATTTATTTTTCATTTTCCCTTTTTTTTTTCTTTTTTAGTGGTGGTCGAATCCTATAGAGATTGCCTACGTATCACGTATCTGCATGAATCAGACTGTGCGTAGTTCTGTCAGATAAGTGTGCAAGTAAATAAAACATTTTTGGGTTTTTTAGCTTTTATAAAAACAGATGTTTCGATTACAAAGACTCAATATCAACAAATTTCAAAAGACTAACAGATTCTGACGCAAAAGACGACAAACAGACTCCGAAATTAAGCTATCATACTCTAAAGAAATACAGATTCAAAACAGAAAGAAAATACAAACCTAACATGACTCATAGACTCTGACAGAAAAGGAAATACAAATTCAAACGGAAAATCATGAGTACATCAATGCTCCTGGTGTCCGTGGGACATCATTCGGTCTCGCCACGGGCCTATGTGCAAGATCCCTTTGAAGTCGGTCCAAGTTGTTCATTATTTGTTTAATAAAGGTCATCACCGCTGCAAAGAATGTAGTGTGAGTCATATCCTTACAAATGTGGCACTTTATAACAATATAGTCAGCGATGTTTCTAATTATCTCTCTTATGACGCCCTTTTCTTGTAACAAACGCCCAATCTGCTGGGCCCTGGCCTCCAAAGTTTGCTTGGCTGCATAGTTTTGTTCCTAAAGTTGTTGCAAGTCTATTTCTAACTACACCAACGTCGTGTAACAGTGTTCCCTTTCAACTTTGAAGTCTTTTGCCTGCTTGATCATTTTGTTTCTCATGTCTATAACCCTTTTCTTCAACCCCGCGACCTTATCATCGTACCTTTCTCTCAACTGCTTAACCAGACATACCCGTTCATCTACATTTTTAGCCAATTGATTTTTAGCCCCGGCCAGTTCACTTTCTGCTTTGTTCAAATAGAAACTATAGTTACTCACTTTCTGCCTTAGGTTAGCTACGAGCTTTTCATCTCTGTTACTTCGGACTGGATTTTCTGCCGCTACTTTCAGTTTCTGAATTTGAGCTCGGAGGGCCTCATTTTCTTTGGCTAGCCTTTTCTTTTCACCCTCATCCGCCGCTGCTTGTAAGCCATTCTCGAATTGAAGGTCTTTGACTTGCTTTTCCAGCTTTCCTATTGTGGCCCTGTACTCGTTTACTTTGGCCAACCAAGCCCACGGTTCTTGCGATGCCTCGACGAATTCCTGAATGTGTGGTTTTTTGGTCGGTCTTTTTGATTCGGCCCTTGCAGCATTCTTCTTTCTATACCAGGCAAGGTAGGCGGGTGAGACCTCGCCTTTAGATAGGTTCCGCACTCGGTGCTTGCCGTCAAATACTGGCACTCGTTCCAAACAGAACGAACTGTTTCTTTGTGAAATTGGCCGTCGGAACTAATCTCAACCGCGTGGATACTAAGATCTTCATCTGGATGCATCACCTGACAACTTCCTAATTGTCTCATCACTCGGTAGGGAGTGTAAGGCTGAATACCTCAAAGACCCATTAGGAGGAAGTAAGGACCTGCGGCGGGTATATACATAATTTCTTCAACAGGAAGCCAACCTAGTGTCCATTCTATTTGTCCCGTAGTGATGGCGCGAAGGCGGGCTATCCATTCTCCAAACCCTTCCGGTAACTTGAACCCTGAAACCCTTATGTTGAATTCTTCAATGCAGTTTTCTCTGCGGATCCATAACTCATATACTGAGGGTGGTGGCACAAGTGCTCGATCATCCACATTTGTAATAGCAAATTGCATCCCTCGAAGAAGTCTGCCCCACCTTTACAAGCTGTGAGAGCTCGGTATATCTCAGCCACTATCATAGGGGCGAGAGTGCTATTGACGTTGGTAACTAGGACCTTGACGACTCCAGCCACCCGCAAATCGATATTCCCGTCTTTTCGAGGAAACACCACAAGGCCTAAGAATGCTACCATGAAAGCGAAACGCCTATGCTCGTCCCATTTTGTTCGGTTCCCTTTACTGCAAACCCCACTTTCTGGATCATTGAACCCTCCTACATGCCCGTACTTCTGGTATATAAAACGTAGAGTGGAAAAACCCCTTTCCAACTCGAAATATGGGATTCCCTTGCTTATCTTTAGCAAATCCATGAATTTGTGAGAGTTAACGGCCCTTGGAGCGATCAGATACTTATGCCTCAAACCTGCAATACTTTTCGTATAACCTGCTATCTCTTCCAAGGTCGGGGTGAGTTCAAAATTCGAGAAGTGAAATACGTTATGGGTCGGGTCCCAGAACGTAACCAAAGCCTTTATGATGTCTCCTCTAGGTCTGATCTTTAATAACCCTGTGAGACGAGACCCCCCAAATGTAGATTGACCTTATCCTGCTCTGACTTGCCCAGATCTTCCCACCACATATGCAACTCCAAAGGGATTTTGTTCATAACTGTTACCGGTAAATTCTGACTCGTGCTCATTCTGCATGTTTATTGGGGTGTTTAAATTTTAAGACTTATTTGACTCAAAATAAAATTAACACACATTTTTTTAAAAATAAAATAAAAACCCAATTTTTGCAAATATGGTCTTTCAGCACTTCGAGAACGAAGATTTTAAGGCTGTGTTGGCTCACTGGTGAAAGCCTTGGAAAAAAATGACCACAGGTGGCTGTTCTTGAAAAAACGGCCTTCCGGCGCCCTTTTTAAGGACATTCGGCTATTTCTGACAAGAATGGCATCACTCTAACTATTTTTCAAATAAAAGTAAAATTTTGTTATTTTGGCTATTTTTGCGAAAAGGAAGTTGGACCCGATGAGGGTTGCCTACGTATCTCACACCCTGTGAGAATCAAACTGGCGTAGTTCGGGCAAAGAAAATAAACTAATTTGGAAAACAAGAATTCTTTCTTTTGTTTTTTTTCAAGTAAATCACACTAAAAACATTTTTTTTTCATTTTCTCAAAATTTTGGCAGAGTTTCGACGCTATTTGGGTACTGGTTTTTTCTAAAAATAGGTAATTATCTCTCTACACTGCTATTTTTCTTTTTCTCTTTTTCCCACTTTTTCCGATATTCCCGTATTTTCAGTAGCCGGTCAGCATGCAAATTTGAAGCAAATAAATGCGTAAAACAAATAGGATGCAGCAGGATGGTCATTTCATTTCAGGTTGCTTGTCCTAGACGTACCCAACCCCTATGTTGAGTCCCCTAAGTCAAAAAATGCAAATGATGCAGACAAACATTCCTACTAGGGATCCGGCATGAGGTTTTGTTATACTAGGTTTAATGTCTGGGTGTATTGTTCTAGACCTGGCTTACCCGAGCGGACAACTCGAGCCGAGGATGGGAGCTGTGTACCGGTAACCAAAAGATCATCCGATTTTGCAACTCCTCTGAATCCTCGTTCTATTTTGGGATATGACACTAATAGAAAGAAGTCATGACCAGCGTGCACTCCTCAGGAGAGAGAAGAGAGGGGTTACGTAGCAGTTTATATATACAGTTTAAATAATATCAAAGCGGTAAAAGCAACATCTAGCACATTAGGCCCAAACAGGTAATAAAATCAGAAAATAAATAAAGCCAATTATAACAATTATTCTAAGCTTGAATTCTAGAACCCTGAACTAGAGATTCTGGGTTCGATCCCCAGCAGAGTCGCCAGAGCTGTCACACCTCCTTTTTACCTGCGCCCGCAGGGCGTAAAGGAGTTTTTCCATTTAAAGGACAATCTAAACAGGATTGGTTTATTTAATTTAGAGTCGCCACTTGGGAAATTTATGGTGTCCCAAGTCACCGGTTGAATCCCGAATCGAGGAAAAGAAATGACTTTGTATTACAGTTCGCGAACCAGAAATCCGGATAAAGAATTCTGTTAACCCGGGAGAAGGTGTTCCTTAGTTTTAGCACGGTCGCTCAACTGTCATATTTGGCCTATTTGTCTGATTTTAAACACTTTAAACCTATGTGCAAATTTTGACTTTAACCGCTTTTATTCATTTTTAAGAAGATTGCAACTTTATTAAAACACGTCTCGAACCACGTCACATAAATGCACCCGTGGTCTTCGACATATTTTAACATTGTTGAGATTTTGGATTTGGGTCACATAAATGTGCACCTGAGTTTAGGAAGGTAATCTTATTAAAAGATGCGCCTAAAGCAACTAATGCGTTGTTAACTTTGCGGGATGCCATGAAAATTCGCTGAAGGGCACGTCCCAATTTCTAAGGATTAAAATTAATTAAGTGAGAACCATGCGTTTTGAGATTTTATTTGGCATGGAACTCCTCAAATTATTTCAAAGGATTTTATTCAACTAAAGCAAACTACAGTGTTTATAAGTTAATATTCTTTTTTTTTTAGAGAAAAGAACAAGTAATGCGAAAATCAGCCACAGTTGACTCCTTACACAGCTCAGTACCAATCTTAAACCATTCCTTCACAAATAAGCTAAGCAATAACAATAACTTCATACCAAGAAATATCTGAGATCAATTTCTATACTTACACTCTTACTTAACATTGAAAGCTAGACTAATCAACAAATAAACCATACTAGGCTACTGAATGAACGACAGCCCTATTCAGATCCCTGGCCTCCTAGCAGTCCAAACTGCAACTCAAACTCTCTTTTCTCCTCATAAAACCAGTATCTAATATTGTAATTTAACAATTCTATATCATCATTGATTAATCGAGACCATTCAAAGTTCAAACTAAGACTTCCAATTTGAAAAAAAAACAAAAAAATCTCCAACAACATGAAATATAGCACATATTTATTGACTCCAAATTCAGCTGGAAACATGTTTAGTTCATTAATTTAAATGCCGAAAATGAAAGGATCATATCACGGAAATCATAATCATCAAGTAACAAGTAACATAGTCAATAAATCAACTAACGACCAGCAATGGTGAACTAGCATCAGTGACTTTAAATATTAAAAAAAAACAAATGAAGCCAATAAACAGTCCTTAAGGGACATTGTCACCAACCAGCAAAAGAATCTATGCATCATACAACTAAGGATTTAAAATAGGAACACAGTTAAACTACTACAAAGATAACAAATTGACACTATGCTCCAGATCATCATATTTCCAAATCACAATGCTTTACATTAGGTGGGATTAAAGAACATATACCTGAGAATAAGGAAAAAACAAAGAGGGAGTGAGGAAGTAGTAATCAATAGCAGCTAACCAGTTTAATCTTCAGCAATGTAACAATAACTTCAAAAATCAAAATAGCTTCAAACCAGAACTTCTCAGAATTAAACCATTTTTCAACCCAGAATCAGAACTTCTTTTAAAATCTAAAATTTCTGACTAACAAACGAATTTAAAGAACAGAACTAAGACCAATTTATATCAAAAGATTGCAGAAATTTCTTATGCAATTTCTAGTCGTTTCTCCAGCTCTCTTTCTATCTTTTTTTTTTCTCTTTCTCTCTTTGGACTCCCTCATGTATATCTATGTGTTCTCTCTATTTCTCTCGGTATTCAATGACTATCCGTTTCAGAGTACCAGACTGCCTCCTTAAATGGGCATTTAATTAGTGCATTTTCCACTACAACTTATCTTTTCCATTTTTTAATCCCACTTAACTTAGTGCTTTTAATTTAATTCAGTACTGCCCTTTCTAAACCTTATCACTTATTAGCAGCCACCTAATTCAATTATTGAGGTTCCCTTAAGTTAGACTACCCAAATTACCCCCATGACCCTGTTATTATTTCAGAAAATCACAATGGTCAAGTTGACCCAAGTAGGTGAACAAATTCTTTGGGCCTTCGTTGAAACTGGGTTAGAAATGAATCCCCAAATTAAGTTAACCAATCGATCCATGATAAAATAGAACAGAAAACCAATTTGAATGGTTTCAAACCAAAACCTAATTAAATTACTGACTTTAAAGCTAAACTAATGAACTAGAATTAACTAAAATATCAAGTCGAGACAAGACTAATTAACAATAAGATAAAAAAAAATCAGAAATTCAAAAATCATTAATGACAATTAAGCAAGGTGAACAAATAATATAACAAAATCAGAGATTAACGTTCTAAACACTAGAAGACGAAACTGAAAGGCCAAAGAAACGATTACAAATGCAGAACTAATCATAAAAAAAAACCTTGGTTCAGAAACTAAAACCAATCAACAATATTAAAAAAATATAAGAAAGGGGGTAAACGGATGATAAACAAACACAGATAGCAAAAGAGAAACGACTACTTACCAATATTAGCTTGAAACCAAACACCGGATGTCCTGATTTCACGAAACTAATGATGACCGCTTGTTCTTTGTCAAGAACAAAGGAAAACCATCAATTTCGCGTGAATCAACTTTCTAAATCATAAAAATGGAAACCTGGATCATGCATGCCATGGATTTAACGGAAATTAACTTTGGGGTTTAGGGATTTGAACTTTAGATCTAAAATTCGAGAGGTTTGGCAAGATTCGAGGGAAAGTAGTTATGAATTTGGAAAGAGGGGGTCGTGGTGGTTCTGGGGTGTAATTCTGGAAGGGATTGGACCACCGGAACTGCCGTGAGGCGATTTCCGGTTGGCGGAGGGCGGTGGCGTGAGGCAGCGTTATATTGGATCTCTGAAGAGATTGGGGGAATGAAATTGGAAGGTCCGGGTTTGGGGGGGTTTGATATATTAAAGCGTTTGATTTAATTAGGGTCGTTGGATGATTGGAATCCAACGGCTATGATTAAATCATAAATGGAAACGGGGTCGTTTTGGTTTCAAGTGGGGCGGTCCGGGTGTGGGAACAAGTCGGGTTGTGAGGAAGGTTTTGGACCGTTCGATCAGGCTGATTCAACGGTCCAGAATGAAACGCCTAAAATGGCGTCGTTTGGTTGAGGCTGGAGACGGATCGGGTATGTGCCTGGTTTTGGGTTGGACTGGGGTAAAAAATTGGTTTGGGCTTGGGGATTAAATTGGATTGGCCCAATTCCGATTTTCTTCTCTTTTATTTAATTCTTTTCCTTTTCTTTTCTTCCTTTTTCTTTCAAAATTTGAAATTAAAATCCTAATTAAATTATAAAAGACCTAAATTAGCTTTAAAATATTAATTAACTTTAAATAATACCTATCACAAATAATTAAATACTAAATTAAAAGAAAATCACACAATTTGACCAAAATACAAAAATATGTTATTTTTGTGAATTTTCATTTTTGTAAAACACCTAATTATTAATTAATTCCAAAAATATAAAAATCAAATCTTAAATGCAAATGCTATATTTTTTTGTATTTTTAATGCATTAATAAAATTAAACATGCACACAAACGTATGCAAACAATCAGGAAAATCACACAATAATTCCTAAAAATAACACATAATTAAAGAAAAGACCTAATTTTGGGAATTCTTTTGGAGTAATTCGTATGAGGCAAAAATCACGTGCTCACAGTTAAACTTGGGCATCTTGAACCCGGCAGGCAGTTGAACATCAGGGAACAAACACATATCCTTATAAGCCATACTCACCTGGCTTCCTAACCCCTGCATATTTCTCAATGATTGCTCCAGACTCTTTACCTTCCTAAACATCTCCTCCTGCTCCGCGTTCTTGGGTGGTTTCTCAGTTTCAACATGAGGCTCAAAGTGAGGAGTGTAAGAATAAGGATCTGGGACTTTGAAAGTCAGTTCTAGGGCATAGTATTGGGTATCTGGAGCTGAGAATGCGGTTGTTTTGGCTGGTGGAGCATGGAAAGTTTGGGAGGAAGTGCCGGGGTAATTGTGGTAAGGGTTGAAGCCTGGGTCGCGTTGAGGGGAAAGAGCAACAGTAGTAGGAACCTGGGCTTATGTTAGTGGTGGGATAGTTGTAAGGTTTTCAGTGTACTTAGTTGGGAAGGAAGGTGGAGGATGTCCCCTGATCCACGATTGATACATTTCTGTCATCTGCTGTTTCAACCTTCGGACCTCCTCTTTCAGTTCCTATTCTGATTCTACAATCTCCCTTGGTGGGTGTACAACCCCAGTGTCTTTTTCTTTGCTAGCCATAACTGCCTTGTGCTTTTTGGTGTTGTATGGACGAATCACCAAAGTGCCACAAACTAACCACCCTCTGTTATAATAATAATGAAAGTAACATAGAAGAGCAAAACGAAGCCAACATGTTAGCATTAGGACATTTATCAGATAAAAATATCACATTTCGTGCAATGTCCCTAGTCACAGTTAACGGTTCTAGAATGGCTTCGAGGGTACGAAAGTCATATGGCAGCATCCCAGTTTTACTCTTCTTGCCCCATTTCCTTCTTCATTTTCCTTTCTAACACCGCTTGGTTTTTCATTTCTTTTCCCCTCTTTTCTTTCCGCTCATTTCTCACGTCCCAAAACTTCATTCTTTTTTTCTCTTTTTCTTCTTTTGTTTTCTTTTTCTTTTTTTTGTTTTTTGTTTTTTTTTAAATGATGATTCGATCGAACCCTATGTAGGTTGCCTACGTATCATGTCACTCATGAATCAGATCAAGCGTAGTTCTGAAAAAGTAATGGACAAAATAAATTAAGAAACAAAAATCTTTTTGAATTTTTCATTTATATTTTTTGGTCTTTCAAATACAAAATAGAATGTACGATAATGAAAGACTCGACAAACTCTTAAACCACCTAAGAGACTTAAAAAATAGGCTCAAAATATAAAACGTCTCCTCAAGTAACTCCTGAACGCAATTGTCCTGGGGTATCTGTCATGCTCGAGTCCTGGTACGTAGATCCATACCTAAATGAGAAAAATAGGACCAAATAGATTAGCGACTCAAGACACTATGTGAGACCACACCTCCTATTGGACACATGCAAGACAACTATTTTTGAAAATTAACTTGCATGGCCAAGAGTGGCTATTAATGCAAACTCAACAAGATTGACCTCATGGACAAGGAAAATGCCTTACTAAGGCTTTTATGGATTCAAACTCCGAACATCATGGCCCTAAATTAATTTGCAAAAATGCCCCATTTTGCAAAAATGATCGATATGGCCCGAAGTGGCTGAAGATGCAAACTCAAAAGGACGAACCTTAAGGTAGTGGGACACTTAGTTGCGAACTCAGGATTCTGAGACATGGGTCATGAACCACTTTTGCGAAAATGACCTATTTTGCAAGAATCACCGATGTGGCCAAAAGTGGCTAAAGATGCAAACTCAATAAGGACGTGCCTTAAAGTAATATAACTCCTAGTTGTGGACTCAAGATCCTAAGACATGGGTAATTGAACCACTTTTGCGAAAATGACCCCATTTTGCAACAATGTCCGATGTGGCCAAAGGTGGCTAGACATGCAAGATTTGGCTACCCTGCGAAGCCAAGAACCTAAAATTCACTACGAAGACCGGACCCTATGTGGGTTTCCTACCTATCACGTCTCGAAAGATGAGAATCAGGTTCGCGTAGTTCGGGAAGATCGGACATGGAGGAAAGTTTTTTTTTAAAAAGGCAACTAATTGGGGAAAAACATTTTTTGTCTTTTTGGATTTTCTTTTCCTCCCTTTTTTGAATTTTGAAAAATGATAAAAGATGTAAAATCTGTTGGATTTTCTTTGTCTCTTTTATTTTTTGAATTTTTTGGAAAATAATGAAAAAGTGTAAAATCTTTTTGGATTTTCGAAAATAATGGGAAAGTGTAAAATCACCTACTTTATTTTATTTCACCCTCAAATATCCTTGGTCCGCCAAATGACCCTTTTGCCCCCTAAAGAGATGCAACATGTAGCACAGAGGGATGATCAAATGTCTTTTTGGGCCATAAGCCCACTTTGACATAATTTGGATAGGCCTTCTACAACGCGACACGGTGCCTAGGACCGAACCCTGCTAGGTTTAAATGATATGATGCACATAAGTATGACCTAAAGGCTGACCTACGGTTGGGGTTCACTAGACAAGGCAATTCGGGGCGGCACGTGTTCGATGGCGGCTGCTCTAGCTGTCTGCCCACTCCACGCTCCCACGACACCCCCCTAAAGACACGAGTGACTCACAAAAAGACTGTGTACGCTCAAACGTACTCCGAAAAACTTGTTGCAGAAAGAAGACTCGGGGTTATGCAAATGATGACAGTTATAAAGCAGTAAACATATAAAGCAAAAATTGTAAACACATAAGCAATTAGCAAATAATAACAAAAATATAAAAACATAATAAAAGTCAAGTAAAGCTAATGTAAAAGCATAAAAACCTCAACCAAATATTCTAAGAGACAACAAAATCAAGTACTAACTCGACCCTGCAGGTCCCCAGCAGAGTCGCCAGAGATGTCACACTCCTTTTTTTTAACCAAACTTCACTAACCCCTACATAAATAAATAAAAGGATTTTGCAAAGCTCAAAAGGGTTTTTCAATTTTGAAAGTGACAAAAAATTTTGTTCAAAAGGATATAATTTAGAGTCGCCACCTGACGTTTGATTTCGGTGTGTCAGGTCACCATTTTTCTAAAATAATTTTTTTTTCCTTTCGAAACACTTGAGACTCCAAAACTAAGTATGCACCAGAGATTCGGTTAAGGGGGTTCATTTGACTCGGGGAGAAGGTGTTAGGCACTCCCCAAGTCCCTTAACTAGTACGGTTGCGTACTCAATCTAGTTGGCTTTTAAAATATTCAAATTGAGGTAAAATCACAGAAAAAATAAAGTAAACACACATGAGGCTCGTCGTCCCCACCAAATAAAAGAAAAATAAAATAAAATGAAATAAGTCTTGCTAGCCTATACTACGCCTCCATTGATGTTGCCACGGCCTCCATTTACATTTACTTCGAGGCATTCTCCTGTTTAAAATATATACAAATATTTCGGGGCATTCCCTGGATAAATTTACCTACGGAATGACCTTTCTCCTCAAACGAACGAAAATCCTAAAGATTGCATACCCCGATGTGGTCGGCCTAGTCATGCTCCTAGCGGTCCAATTAACGAGATTGAGAATAAAGAACAACAAAATTATATCAAACTCAATCTCAGAACATACGGCAGGCTAAAACTCACATGTAATCCTTAGCTTTCTCCAATGTAAATGTTGTTACATTTCCCTCTATGTATAGTGTAAAAGGAAGCAAAATCATCGTAGCCATTGAAGCCATATATAATAATAGATTCATCAATTGAAATTTCCTGGCTTCAGATGTTAAAGGCAACCTAAATCCATCTCCCTTTTTAACATAACCCAATCCCATATTTCATGATAAATTTCAGCACAATCTAGTTCGTGTAAATCCTAACCAATTGATGTGATCAGGATTAACGAAGCAAAATATGATTAACATGGATCAAACAAACATTTCAACACAAACAACACATAAGTTTTAAAGAAGATAAGTTGAGCGGAGAACTAAAGAATCAGACCTGGAAGAAGGAGTTTCAATCAATTCGATGTTGGTAAAATAATACACTTGAAGGCGGCAACTAAAACTCAACGAACAGAAGCGTATTCCACCAAATGAGCACTGAAACAAACACTTCAAAACCCGATGGCATTCAACGAGCACCCACGAATTCGGCACCTTCACTCATTTGAATTCCATCACTTCGAAACTCAAATCGAAATCAAAAAAATCAGCAGAGAAATTTTCTAAGATTCTGTCCAGAACTTCCTCTCGATCTCTGTCTACGGAAACGGGAAATGGGAAGGTACGCTGGTCGAAAATTGGAGAGAGGAGGTCGTTCTCTTCCTTGTGTCCAAAGGTTGAAGAAGCAGGGGGTCTTTTGGGCGAGGGTAACAGTGGGGATCCGTTCAGAGGTGTTCAAGGCTAGAAGAGGAAGAAGCCACGACTGAAGGAGTGGTCTGTTCTGGCAAGTGTTCGAAGAAGAAGAAGCTGGTGGGGGTCGCTGCTGTGCTTGGGGTCTAGAGTGACAGCTCATATGGAGATTAATGGAGGTGAGGGAATAGCGGTTAGTATTGTTGGTGGCGAGGGAGTGGCCAGTGGTGTTGGAGGTGGTCCGGCATCTGAAGGTCGTTTTAAGGCTTCTGTTCAGTCCAGGAAGAAGGAGGAGTTGTGTGTTTTTGTCTCCTCCAGAAGATGATCGATTAGGGGGGGTCTTCACGATATATCTCTTCTTCAGGTTCTTTAGGTCTTTTTAGATTGGGTTGGGTTAGGGAATGAGTATTGGGTATTGGGCTTGGATTTATGGTCTAAGGGTTGAATTAGGCTCTAAATCTACCAAATCGGGCTAGAAAAATACTGAAAATTTAATTTGCTTTTTAAAAAAAAATACTTATAACAAGGTATAAAGTAACTCTTAATTGATTTTAATAAACTATTATATTTAAAATAAAAATAAAACTAAAAATTAAAGTTGAAACTATTTTTGCATTTTCAAAGATTATATTAAAATAAAATAAAATAGGTTCAAAGTAATATATCCTCCTAAAAATATCTAATACGTGAATTAAATAGAGAAATATGGAACTATTTTTTTATATTTTTAATTTTGTGATAAAATAATGTAAAAGAGTCAAAAATTAGTTGAAATAAGTATATTAGACCTAGACTAAGTATTTAAATGATAAAATATGTAAAATTTTGGGGAGGGTCAAAAATCACATGTCTACAATCCAAAAACCTATCAAACCTCATCCAAAGGGCCTGAAATTTTGCACCCACATCATAAATGACACAACGGACCTACTCCAATTTTCGGAAACCCATTCAGACCCAGATATCAAGATTTCCACTGCTAATCGGAAAACGCCAAGATTCTAGTTTCACCAATTCAATTCTAAATCTATCGTGGACCTCCAAAATACATTTCGATCACGCTTTTAAGAACCAAATCACCTAACGAAGCTATCTGAACCATAAAAATCAAATTTTGAGATCATTTACTCACAAGTCTACTTCCGGTTAACTTTTTCCAACTTAAGCTTACTCAAAAGAGACTAAGTGTCTCATTCCACTCTAAGATCACTCCAAACACAACACAACCAACACGATATTATGAAATACTGCTAAACAACACACAAGGAAGCAGAAATGGGGAAAATGGAGCGGTAACTCATGAAACGACCGGCCGGGTCATTACATCATCCCCCCTCTTAAATAAACGTTCGTCCTCGAATGGGTAAAGAAACATACCTAAAGCCTCAAACAGGTGTGGATATCTTCTCTGCATCTCCCGCTCGGTATCCCAGGTAGCCTCCTCCACAGGCCGACCTCTCCACTACACTTTCACTGAAGCTATATCCTTTGATCTTAACTTTCGAATCTAATGCTCCAAAATAGCCACTGGCTCCACATCATAAGTCAAATCACCATCTAATTGAACCGTGCTGAAATCCAAAACATGAGACAAATCGCCAATATACTTCCAGAGCATAAAAACACGAAATACCGGATACACACTCGACAGGCTAGGTGGCAAAGCTAGCTCATAAGCCACCTGCCCAATCTTCCGAAGCACCTCAAAAGATCCAATAAATTGAGGACTCAATTTACCCTTCTTCCCAAACCTTATAACACCCTTCATCGGTAAAATCTTCAGTAGAACCTTCTCCCCAACCATGTTAGACACATCATGAACCTTCTTGTCAGCATAACTCTTTTGTCTTGACTGCGCTATACGAAGTCGCTCCTGAATCGCCTTCAATTTGTCCAAAGCATCCTGAACCAAGTCTGTACCCAAAAGTTTAGCCTCGCTCGGATTAAATAAACCAACTAGAGATATATATTGTCTCCCATATAAAGCCTCATATGGAGCCATCTGAATACTCGACTGATAATTGTTGTTATATGCAAACTCCGCGAGCAGTAGAAACTAATCCCATGAACCCCCAAAATCAATGATGCAAGTGCGTAACATGTGTCTTCCAATATCTGAATAGTGCGCTCAGACTGGCCGTCTGTCTGAGGGTGAAAAGTTTTGCTCAACTCAACCTGAGTACCCAACTCTCACTGCATGGCTCTCCAAAACTACGAAGTGAAGTGAGTACCTCTATCTAAATGATGGAAACTGGGACACCATGCAAGCGAACAATCTCCCGAATATAAATCTCTGCTAACCGCTCTGAAGAATAGGTAGTACACACAGGAATGAAGTGCACAAACTTGGTCAGTCGATTCACAATCACCCAAATAGCATCAAACTTCTTCAAAGTCCATGGGATTTCAACTACAAAATCCATGGTGATCCGCTCCCACTTCCACTCTGGAATATCTAACCGCTGAAGCAAGCCACCCAGACTCTGATGCTCATATTTCACCTGCTGATAATTGAGACACTGAGATACAAATCCCACAATATCCTTCTTCATTCTTCTCCACCAATAATGTTGTCTCATATCCTGATACATCTTTGTGGCACCGGGATGGATGGAATACCGCGAGCTATGGGCCTCCTCCAGAATCAACTCCCAAAGCCCATCTACATTGGGCATACATATACGGCCATGCATCCTCAATACTCCGTCATCACCAATAGTCACATCTCTGGCATCGTCGTGCTGAACTTTGTCCTTGAGGACAAGCAAATAAGGATCATCATACTGGCGCTCTCTGATGCAATCAAACAAGAAAGACCGGGAAACCACACAAGCTAAGACTCGATTAGGCTCCGCAATATCCAACCTCACAAACCATTTGGCCAAGGAGAACATCAATTGCAAGAGGTCGTTCCCCAACAGGAATATATGCCAAACTGCTTATACTTACCGCCTTCCTACTCAAAGCATCGGCCACCACATTGGCCTTCCCCGGGTAATACAAGATGGTAATATCATAGTCCTTTAGCAGCTCCAACCATCTCCGCTGCCTCAAATTGAGATCCTTCTATTTGACCAAGTGTTGGAGGCTACGATGATCAGTAAATACCTCATAAGACATAATATAGAGATAATGTCTCCAATTCTTCAATGCGTGAATAATGGCAGCCAACTCCAAATTATAAAGGGATAGTTCTTCTCATGGGGCTTCAACTGACGAGAAGCATAAGCAATCACTCTACCCTCCTGTATCAACACACACCCAATACCAACTCTCGAAGCATCACAATACACTGTATATGAACCTGAAGCTAATGGCAAAACTAACACTGGAGTTGTGGTCAAGGCAGTCTTGAGCTTCTGAAAGCTCGCCTCACACTTGTCCGATCACCCGAATGGAGCACCCTTTTGAGTTAATTTGGTCAAGGGTGATGCTATAGATGAAAATCCCTGAGCGAACCAACGGTAATAGCCCGCCAAACCAAGAAAGCTACAAATATCTATGGCTAAGGATGGTCTGGGACAACTCTGAATTGTCTCTATCTTCTTCGGGTCAACCTGAATACACTTACTGGACACCACGTGCCCCAAAAAAGCCACTGAAATGAGACAAAACTCACACTTGAGGAACTTTGCATGAAGCTTCTCCTCCCTCAACTGCTACAATACCACTCTCAAATGCTCTATGTGCTCCTCCTAACTATGCAAGTATACCATAATATCATCAATGAATACAATGACAAACGAGTCGAGGTAAGGCCGAAACACGTTGTTTATCAAATGCATGAACGTTGCTGGGGCATTGGTCAACCCAAAAGACATCACAAGGAACTCATAATGACCATATCGAGTCCTGAAAGCCGTCTTAAGAATATTTGAGTCTCTGAGCTTCAACTGGTGATACCCTGACCTGAGATCAATTTTGGAGAACACCCTCACTCCCTGAAGCTGGCCAAATAAATCATCAATACAAGGTAAATGATACTTATTCTTGATTGTGACATTCTTCAACTGCTTGTAATCAATGCATATCCTCATCGTTCCATCCTTCTTCTTCACAAATAGAATAGGCGCACCCCAAAGCGACACACTAGGTCGAATAAACCCCTTATCAAGGAGTTCCTAAAGTTGCTCCTTCAACTCCTTCAACTCCGCTGGTGCCATATGATACAGTGGAATAGAAATGGGCTGAGTGTCTGGTACCAAATCAATACCAAAGTCAATATCCCTGTCTGGCGGCATGCCCGACAAGTCTACAAGAAACATATCCAGGAAGTCCCTTACTATAGGAACTGAATTAATGGTAGAAGTCTCTGCACTAACGTCCCTCACGAAGGCCAGATACAGAAGACATCCCTTCCCAACCATCCGTTGGGCCTTCAAAATGAAATCATTCTACTAGGAACATAATCCGTCGAACCTCGCCACTCAATCAGTGGCACCCCCGGCATAGCCAATATCACTGTCTTAGCATGACTGTCCAAAATAGAATGACATGGAGATATCCAATCCATGCACAATATCACATCAAAATCAACCATACTAAGTAACAAGAGATCCACTCGGGTATCCAAACCCCCAATAATCACCACACACAACCAATATACGCAGTCCACAATAATAGTATCGCCCACTAGAGTAGATAAACAAATAAATGAACCAAGATACTCGTGGGGCATATCCAAATAATGAGCAAAATATGATGACACATATGAAAAAGTGGAACCGGGGTCAAATAATACAGAGGCATCTCTGTGGCATATGAAGACACTACCTGTAATCACAGCATTTGAAGCAACAGCATCTGGTCTGGCTGGGAGTGCATAAAAATGGGCTTGACCACCACCTGATCGACCTCCCCCTCTAAGGCGACCTCTAGCTGACTGACCTCCATCCCGAGCTGACTCCGCGGGTGGGAAAGTAATTGGTGCTGAAGTCGAAGGCTGACTCCTCTACTGGGATGCCTCCCGTAAGATGGGGCAAAACCTCTTGATATGACCCAAATCTCAACACTCGAAGCAACATGTCTCGGCAAAATGGCGGTGGAGAATGAAGGGAGCCCCGAGCACCGGGATACCCACTAGAAGAACCAGGCATAGATAAGCCCTAAACTGATGGTTCTTGGGTCAAACTCTGAGCCGGAAGGGCACTGAGATATGAGTAACCCCGATGTGAACTATGAAAACCATCGCCAGATGATCCACGACGGTGACTTGAACGGGTTGGCTGAGTATGTCTGAATGGACGACCTCTGCCATGCTGAAACTGACCTCCCGAAGGAACACCACCAAAACTACCAGATCCCTGAGGCCTCTTGGACTCCCTCTAATCTCGCTCCTAGAAGCAAACTGACTCTATCTCTCTAGCAATGTCAACCACCTCCTCAAAAGAAAAGCCATATACTCTCTCTCTAGTAAGAAAAATCTGTAGCTGATAAGTGAGGCCATCAACGAACCTCCTAATCCACTCCCTATTTGTGGAAAATAGCCATATAGCATGACAGGCCAACTCGGAGAATCTCATCTCATACTGCGTCACAGTCATGTCCCCCTGACATAACTGCTCGAACTGCCTACGCAGCTCCTCTCTGCAAGAATGGGGTACATACTTCTCTAGAAAGAGAATGGAGAACTGATGCCAGGTAATGGGCGCTGCACCAACAAGAATATGCCTCTCAAAAGCCTCCCAACAAGTGAAGGCAGCTCTAGAGAACTGAAAAGTAGTGAATGAGACCCCACTGGTCTCTAGAATACCTGATGTACGTAGCATCCTCTGACACTTATCCAAGAAACCCTGAGCATCCTCGCCCTCTACACTACTGAAAGTCGGAAGCTAAAGTCTACCAAATCTCTCTAATCAACGCTGCTCGTCATCATGCATAATTGGTACCACAAAATCCTGAGCAGGTGCAACCGGTTGGGCTGGTGGTGCCTCCTATGTCTGCAGTCCCTGAACAACCTGCTTGAGTGTATGGATGGCGGGAGTCTGAGTGCCTCCCCCGGCCTGAGAAGTAGCTGGTGTGATAAAAACTGTGACCGCCTGAGCAAGACTGGTGCACACGGTCAGAATTTGAGCCAAGGTCTCCTGAAGACCAGAAATAATAAAAGGAATAGTTGGTGCCTGAGCTAGTCCTGCTGGAGCATCTGCAACTGGGACTTGATCATGAACCAGGGCGGCTGGTGGATCTGCAGGTGATGCCCTCGTTGATGTGCGTGCTACACCCTCTGCCCCTACCACGACCTCGACCGCGTCCCCGGCCTCTAGTGGCCTCAACTGGTGGTACTAGTGGTCGTCCTCCTTGACCGGTAGCACGTGTCCTTACCATCTGTGAGAGAATAGAATATCAGAAGTTTAGTTACTATGGTCAATAGATTTGCACGACAAGAACTCAAGAATGTGAAGTTTTTTCTAAAGGTTATACAGCCTCCAGAGGATAAGTACAGACGTCTCTGTACCGATCCACGAGACTCTACTACACCAGCTCATGACTCGTGAGACCTATGTAACCTAGGCTCTGATACCAACTTGTCACAACCCCAAACCGACCCGGTTATGATGGCGCCTAACGTGAAACTAGGTCAGCCGACACATTCCCAATTTAATCCACATTTCATTTAGAACTTAAGAAAAAACATTTTTCAACTGAAATTCGATAAAAGTTATAAAGTCAAAATCAAACAAAGCAGAAAGATAGAGAAGGAGAAAAGCAGAACTATAAATAGTTCTGAAACATGACAAGACTAAATAGTCTGAAAATAGCAACAATGTACTAATAGAAAGATAAAGAAGGAGAAAAGCAGAACTATAAATCGCCAGGCAGCTACCTCGCTGTCTCCGTGAAGCCCACAGCTAGAATAGTCAACAACCGCTACCGTGGCCCGAGATACCTAGATCTGTACATAGGGGTGAAGGGGGTAACGTGAGTACACCAACTCAGTAAGTAACAAGTCCAAACTATGGACTGATAGGTAGTGACGAACCAAACCTCAACAAGTAATACATTTAAATAGTACAGAAAAGTTGGCATGTTTGCAGTTCAAGTATAAAACTCAACAGTAAATAAATACCATCTGAACAGAACTGAGTATAAAGCTCAGCAAATCTCTATGTACCAATGCACAGAAAGCATGGAAGAATGTACCGTGTACCTCCGCTCACAAGTGCTCAACCACTCGGTAATGTATATGGCCATCTAGCCCAGGGAAGATCCATCCCGTAATATATACACATCACTGAATGCAGACATCCAGTACCGAGGAAGACCATTCAAGCCCTATGGAGAAGATACATCTCCAAGTATAAATACTTCGGACAAGATCCATGTCCAGGGAAGATCCATCCCTCAATAACATCAACTGTGCTCACTAGGGGTGTAAAGACTCCGGAGGGGCTCCTTTCATCCCAAGCACTATAACAAGCCAACGAAGGTATAAACAATATACTGTTACGGCGTGCAGCCCGATCCCATACTATCACTCAATATCAGGCACTCAGCCTCACTCAGTCAACACTCTCCAGTCTCACATACATGGGCTCAAAATGTCATGATACTAGCCCAAACAATGATGTGATGTGCCAAATAACAATAATCGAGATTGAGGCATGATATAATATGCATGAACAGGACTGAGTACAGAATATCAATGAAGCTAAAGAAATGACAGCAAGAAACAGCCTCTCGGGTCTCAATAGTATTGGCGTGAAGCCTTAATATGATAATTAGTATGATTTATAGCTTATTAACTTAATCACATATTCACAACACAGATATCAGCAAGAAAGAGTCACTAAGCGGTGCCATGGAATGATCTAGGCCGTGATTCTCACAGTGCACGCCCACACGCCTATCACTTAACATTTGCGTCACCTCAATAGCAATCATAGAACACATAGTTCGGGCTTTCGAACCCTCAGAACCAAGTCTGGAAGCGTTACTTACCTCAAATCAAGCCAAAACTCTAGCCCGCGATGTCCTTGCCTCTCGATTCAGCCTCCAAATGCTCCGGGTCTAACCAAAAATTAGTATACATCATTAATACATACTAAAGGAACAAAGCCCAAGAAAAAATAATCAAATTAACTAAAAAATCCCGAAATTGGCTAAAGCCGACCCCCGGGCCCACATCTCGGAATTCGATAAAAATCACATCTTTAGAATCCTTCTCCCCCCACGAGTCCATACAAACCAAAAAAATCGAAATCAGACCGCAAATTACCCCTCAAATCCCCATTCAAAGCTATCCAAAACTCAAGCCCTAGCCTTCCATTTTAACCCTTAAATCCCACTAATTTCATGTCTGATTAGTTAGAAATCACTATAGAAACGAGTATTGAGTTAAATAATCTTACCTCCAAGTGTTACCCCTTGAATCTCTCTTCAATTCCTCTCATAAAGCTCCAAATCTGAACTCAAATGGTGGAAACTGACCAAATTTCGCAAAAGCCTCTATTTATACTTTCTGCCCAGTAAAACCTCACCTGCGGTACCAATGTCGCATATGCAGTCCACACCTGCGGACAAATCTCCGCTTCTGTGGATTTTCACTTAAAATCCCCCATCCGCACCTGTGATCAACCCACAGCACTTGCGGGTTCGCAGGTGCGACTCACCTTCTGCTTCTGCAATGCCCAAATCGCATCTACGGTCTTTCCCTGCTTCTACGCTCATTGCACCTGCGGTCCCCTATCTGCAGGTGCGGAAAAAACAGAAGAAGCAAAAATTCTACAACTACAAATCAATTCCAAACCTTCCGTCAACCACCCAAATCTATCCTGAGGCCCTCGGGACCTCAATCAAACACGCCAACAAGTCACATATCACCATTCAAACTTATTTCAATCTTCGTAACACTCAAAACAATATCAAAACATTAAATCACCCTCGGATTCAAGCCTACGGATTTCCAAACTTTCAAATTCTGTAACTGATCCAAAAATCTATCAAACCTCATCTGAATGGCCTGAAATTTTGCACCCACGTCACAAATGATATAACGGACCTACTCCAATTTCTGGAATCCCATTCCGACCCCGATATCAAGATTTCCGTCGCCGACCGAAAAATGCCAAAATTCCAATTTCGCCAATTCAAGCCTAAATCTATCACGGACCTCCAAAATACATTCTGATCACGCTCCTAGGTCCCAAATCACCTAACGAAGCTATCTAAACCATAAAACAAAATTTTGAGATCATTTACTCACAAGTCAACTTCCAGTTGACTTTTTCCAACTTAAGCTTACTCAAAAGAGACTAAGTGTCTCATTCTACTCCAAAACCACTCCGAACCCGAACCATCCAACCCGATACCGCACTATACAGCTGAACAACACATAAGGAAGCAAAAATAGGGAAAACGGGGGTGTAACTCATGAAATGACCGGTCGGATCGTTACATCCTCCCCCTCTTAAACAAACGTTCATCCTCGAACGAGTCTAGAAATATACCTGAAACCTCAAATAGGTATGGATATCTGCTCTGCATCTCCCGCTCGATCAGAGTTGGACTCTTGGTATTGGGTCAACGGGTAATCAGGCTCAGCAGAATTCACACAAGCATCGGATTCAACAAGTAGTAAAGTAGAAAAAGCGGCCCGAGTCTGGAACTTGGGCCAGAGTTCCAAAGGAGCTCGGCAAGCCCGAATTGTACATGCACAAAAGAGCGGGGAAATAATTAGTGAAAATCAATAAGAGATAAAATTATAACAAGTAATAATAACAAAGGGGCTGAGAGATACAGTAAGGCTATTCTTTACTTGTGTTAATCCTATGAGGATTAATAAGAATTAATAACTAAAGGCCTAAAATGAAATCTTATTCATGGATAAAATCCCCCTGTGGGCCTCTGTGATACGAACGTGGAAGCAAAATAACAAGAACATAAATAAAATGATAGAAAGATAAAGATTTAGTAGAGAACCAACTAAGAAAATTGAAAGAATATTTGAAATAAACAAATACCCAATAAATTTAATACTTAATTGACCAAAAATTATAGGAACAACCCTCAAGGGGAAGCAATCCCCTTGCAAATTCACCTTAACAAGTAATCAACCAACATAGGAATTCATCCTAAACACTCTCAATGAGTTTCCATTCATAATATCAAAATAAGCTAAGCTAAAATGAGAGCATTAATGGCTATTTATACTAGGGAGCTAAATATTACAAGTATAGTCACCAAATATAATATTATCTTTAATTTTTGGCGAAATTACACACGTAGCCCTCCCTAGAAGTAGCCTCCAATTAGAATCTAAATTGCTCGAGGTCTATCTAGATTGTATCATCCTCCCTCCCTTAAAAGAAATTCGTCCTCGAATTTGAGACTTTAAATAAAAGAAAGGGAGCTTCCATTAGTAAAATAACTTGGACATGAACAAGTGCCTCAAACTAACAAACAAACCATATTATAACAAATTTATGGTAAATCCAAGCATCCAAGCCAATAAGTAAGACAAATCTATCATTCAAACCAAAATCTAATGATACCCATGGGCAAAACAAAGCATAAAAGCTAACCAAAATATAAAAATTATTATAAAATACCTCCAATTTACACACCAAGTGTGTCCCAATATAAGAATCATCAAGAAAAGTATTAACTCTCATAGAGTTATCAAGTCCAAGCATAAGCATAAGCCAAATAAATAAGCCATTCTTGAAGTCAAATCGACATGAGAAATAGAGAATAAAAAATGCATGTTCAAACAAAACAAATCCCTTGGCTTCACCAATATTATCATTCAAGAATGATTTAGCATGTATTTTCTTAAACTCATCACACCAATCCACATGAAAGGTATCAACTTGTTTTAAACTCAAAGCACTAGTGTAGTGGAACAAATTAACTCTATCAAATATATGAGTGAAAAAAGTTAGAAAGTTTACACCAAGTAAAGAACTTTCTTGTTTATCAAAACGTTTAACGTCCAAAACAATCTCATTAGTAACATCAAACATCTTCTCAAAAAATGGAACCTTTGATTGGTAAATCCAAATTAAACTCAAAAGATTACATCTCACAATCGAACAAGAAAGAATTAAATGGCTTAAAACTTGAAACTTCATAACTCAATTCACCTTTAAATAAGAAATCATCACCAATTAAAGAATGATCCTCAAAATAGAAAGCATGAACAATCGGAATCAATGGATCAAACTCAACAAAATCACATAAAGATGCAACTTTTACGCTTTCCTCAACCTCAATCAATGCTTCTTCATAAGAAAATAGGTCATTCAAACCATCAAAACAACTAGAATCACTATCTAGTGTATCTTCACAACTCAAAGAATCATTAGAATCAATAAATGTACCCAAACTAACATTTTAAACATCACTATGCTCATCATAAGAAGAAAGAGTGTTAGGCTTAGCAATCATACCTTGATGCACTTCTAAAGATTCTGTTTTATCTCCTTGTAGAATGGAAGAATCTTCACTTTGGACTAGGGTGGATTTGGTCACCTTACTTGGAGTTCTTTCTTAAAGACTTCCACTTGAATCTTTCTTCAAAAGATCTACACTATAAGCCAAACAACTAGCAAGAAAAGTATTAGTCATGAGAGAATTATAAGAAGAATGTTCCTCACTTGAACTCTCTTGTTTTCTCTCTTCTTTCTTTTCATTCTTCTTTTCAATTTTCTTTTCCTTCTTTCTTGGATCTCTCACTCAATTCTTTCATATTCCTATAGTCTTCACTCACTTGAAATAGAGTCAAAGGAGTACGGACTATTTTTTTGCTATTTTCCTCAACAGAATATTTATTAGTCCTTCCATCATGTAGAGCATCCTTGTCATATTGTCATGGCCTCTCCAACAATAAATGACATGATTGCATGGCCACCACATCACAAAGAATATCATCAACATACTTTCCAATTTTGAAACCCACCAAGATTTGTCTAGTCACTTTAAGTTCACCATATTCATTAAGCCATTGGAGTTTACAAGGACGAGTATTGTCACGACCCCAATACCCCGGCCGTGATGGCTTCTATCACAATACTAGGTAAGCCAACCCAAACCATTAACAACAAAACCAAACACAGCCCAGTCATCTGGTGTCATAAGTCTAGAGCCTCTAAATACAACTAATCCGACTGTCTATTACATAACAAGTCTAAAATGCGGAAAATAAGGATAGGAAGGAGGAAAGCAGGGTTACGGATGCTGTGCAGCTATCTTGCAATCTCCGGTAATCTCCGATAATGCTGGGGACCCTCATTCTGCCGCCCGGGCACCTGGATCTTCCCACAAGGTGCAGGGAGTAACGTGAGTACGCCAACTCAGTAAATAACTAAAGTAAATAAGGTCTGAGTGCAGTGACGAGCAGTTAAAAATCATATATATGAGTACACGACGGAGTATCAAATCAAACTCAATAATTTAAAAGCCAAATTTAATCGTAAAGTTTCAGTTTCAGTTGAAATACTTTGAAATCACTTACTTAGCAGTTTATCAATGGAGGCTTATTATAAAAAGAATAGTGAAATCAGCGAAAATATCATAAATGGGCCCCTCGGGCAAGGTATCACTCATTAATATAGCCTCTCGGAGCAAGCCTCTTAGTTACTCATGACTCATCTCTCGTCACACAGTACTCACACTCAGTACTCGGGCTCAATAATATCTCATAATAGTAATAATCATAATAACCGCTGCGGCGTGCAGCCCGATCCATAGTTTATAGTCGACTATGCTCACTGGGAGTGTACAAACTCCGGAGGGGCTCCTACAGCCCAAACGTCATATCGTTGCGGCGCGCAGCCCAATCCAATATATATATCGTTGTGGTGTGCAGCCCGATCCATATAAGTATTGTTGCGGCATGCAGCCCGATCCTTAATATGTACATATAATATTGTCGCGGCGTGCAGCCCGATCCATAATATATATATATATATATATATATATAGCCCAAGCGTCATATCACTACGGCGCGCAACCCAATCCATTATATATATCGATGTGGCGTGCAGCCCGATCCATATATATATAATCCTCGCCATTGGGTCCTCAACCTCCCTCAGTCATTAACCTTACATCCATATGGGTATAACAGTGGAAATCATGGAAACTCAGCCCAAACAGTTTTCACATTTTAAAAAGTAGAGTGATAAAAATCATATTTAACCAATAAATAGGTAAAACATGACTAAGGATATGCTTTCAAACAAATAGACTGAGGAAAATAGTAAAAATGCCCCTAAGGGTCTAGACAGATCGGCACAAGGCCCCAAATATGACATACAACCCATAATATAGTATTAATCTCTAAAATACGTGATATCATAAGATTTCAAATCAAATACGCGGCTTAATAGTCTCTACAGGACGGATCAAGTCATAATCCCTACCGGTGCACACCCACACGCTCGTCACCTAGCATGTGTATCACCTAATTTGTCAAAACAATACGAAATACCGGGGTTTTATACCCTCAGTTCCAGATTTACAATGGTTACTTACCTCAAACCGGACGAAGTACTACTCCGCAATGCCTTTGCCTCTTACCTCGGCCTCAACTCGCGCCGAATCTACCCAAAATCAATTTTATAACATTAGAATATGCTAAGGGAACGAAGCTCATGCGAAAATAATCAAATTATACCAAAACTCCCGAAATTCACCAAACCCGACCCTCGGGCCACGTCTCAAAATTCCATATAAATCATATTAATAGAATCATTATCCTCCCACGACTCTATTCATAAAAAAGTATCAAAATCGGACCTCAAATGGCCCCTCAAATCCTCACTCAAAGCTCTCCAATATCAAGCCCTAATCCCCCAATTTTCTTCCTTAATTTCCACTAATACCATCATTAAACAATGGAAAAATGATCATAAACTCAAGTATTGAAGCTTAGGTAACTTACCCAATTGATAATCTTCGATTTCCCCTTGAAAGTCACTGCCCTAGCTCACTTCTCGTCTTCAAAAATGGAGACCTTAGCAAAAATTCACGAAGGAAACCTTATAAACTTTCTGACTTAGGTTTCGCACCTGCGGTCCATTTCCCGCTTCTGCGGTCCCGCTTCTGCGGTCCCGCTTCTGTGGCCTAGCCCACCGCATCTGCGGTTTTTACTAAAAGGCCTAGGACCGCACCTGCGGTTCTTACTTAAAAGCCTGGGACCGCACCTGCGGTCGCTCACTCGCACCTGCGCCATTGCAGATGCGTCTAGGCATCCGCTTCTGTGGCTCCTCACAACTCACCTCTTGTCCTCATCTGCGGCTTGATTTCGCATCTGCGGGAGTCACACCTGTGGCCTCCTGACCGTAGATGTGGTTATGACAGCAGCCATAAACTGCAGCTGCAACTTCAAATTCCTAACTTTCCGTCAACCACCCAAAATCACCCCAAGGCCCCCGGGACCTCAACCAAAAGCACCAACAAGTCACATACCAATATCAAAACTTATACACATCTTCAAAATACCTCAAACAACATCGAATCAACAAAAACACATCGGATTCAAGCCTAAGGTTCCAAAAATCTTCCAAATTCTTCTTTTGATCAAAAAATCTTTCAAACCACATCCGAATGACCTGAAATTTTGCACTCACATCCCAAATGCCACAACGGACCTACTTAACTCCCGGAATTCCATTCCGACCCCTATATCAAAAGCTCACCTATCAACCGAAAAATGCCAAAATTTCATTTTCGCCAATTCAAGCCTAAATCTACTACAGACCTCCAAAACACGTTCCGATCACACTCCTAAGCCCTAAATCATCTCCCGAAGCTATCCGAACCATCGGAATTCACATCCGAGTCCTTTTTTACATAAGTCAATATCCGGTTGACTTTTGCAACTCAAGCCTACTCAAAAGAGACTAAGTGTCTCAAACCTTACCAAAACCTCTCCGAACCCGAACCAATCAACCCGATAGCATATAATACAGCTGAACCAAACAATAAGAAGCATAAATGGGGGAAACGGAGCGGTAACTCATGAAACGACCGGTCGGGTCGTTACAAGTATGTCTTTGAGTCTTCAAGTTCAACTTGTCAAACATAGAAGCACGAGCAACATTAGCACAGCAACCACCATCAATAATCAAAGAACACACTCGATCTTTAATTGTACATCTTCAATCAAAAAACACACTTGTGCACTCAACACTCTCCTAACAACATACAAAGATAAATTAGGAGTGTCATATTCTACTTCATCATCACATTTGGCCTCCTTTTCTTCACATGATTCTCTACTTTTTTCCCTTTCATAAGCTTCTTCCATAAGGATTATGGTTCTTCTATTAGGACATTCACTCATTTTATGATCAAATACTTGACATTTATAGAACCTATTAGAGTTAAGATTTTGGAAATAAGCTTTAGAATTGTTACCTCCCTCCTTACCCTCCACCTTTGGTTTGCCTTTGTCATTTTGCCACTTGGAGTCAACTTTTGGGTTGTTGTCATTTGAAAGAGATTGCCAAATTTCCTTGTTTTTGCTCCATGGAGTGTTGTAATCTTTGAATTTTCTCTCTTTGAGTTGCCTCTCTTCTTGGAGTTTATTTTCAACCTTGATAGCCCCTTGGAGTGCCTCATATATAGTAGAAAATTTTGTACAAAGTCATTTGGCTAGAGATTTCATGCTTAAGCCCCACCAAAAATCTAGAAATCATGAGTCTTCCATTATCAACAAGATTGTCTCTAACCCTAGTTTTCTCCAAATCTTCAAAGTAAGCCTCCACATTCTTGTTTTCTTGCTTCATGTTCTAAAATTTGGTAAGCAAGTTATTTACATACTCTACGGACACAAATCTTTCTCTTATAACCACTCTAAGAAACTCCCAAGAATCAATGACAATATCACCATTTCTATTTCTATCTCATTTCTCTTTATCACACCAAAAAGAAACATAACCAACAAGTTTAGAAATGACATGCTTGAACCTCTTTATATCAGATACATTATTAAGCTCAAACATCCTTTTCATTTGTATTTCCCATTCTAAGAATTCTTTGGGATCACTACTTCCTCTAAAAGTAGAAAGTGAAGTCTTGATGTTGTTAAGACCCCGGTCTTCTTCATCTCCCCACCTTCTACCATGTTATTCATTACCAACATTTTCATCATAACCATAATCATAAGCATCATTCAAGTTTCTATATTGATAATTCCTATCATGCCTTCCACCTTTCCGTCTAAAGCCTCCCTATCCATTCCTTCTAGGTTGGACTCTAACCGATTAATCATATTCCTCGTCATAGTCCAAATCATCATCAAAGTCATTTTGTGGTTGTTGTGGCCTAAGCGGTTGTTGATTCTCAACTCTTGATTGTCTACCTTGTGGAAGTGGACCTTGTCTTGGTACTTGATTGTTATCAACTTGTGATTGATTGATTAGCCTTGCAATGTATGGTGCGGTGGGAGTAGAACTATTTTGTTAGGATTAGGTGACAAGCTTTGCCATTGGTTAAGAAGGTTGCCATGAGACTTTACCGTATGTTCCATTTTGTCAAATTTCATAATCAAAGCTTGTAAAGCCTCCAAATTGTCTCATTAGAGACTCCCTCTTTTGGAGTTGAAGTACCTCCAATATTCAAAGACATATTACCTACAAATAAAAAAACAAGTTAAAAATAAAAGGACCTCTCCAATTCAGTCCCTTAGTGTATCCCTCAAAGATTGCACTAAAATTTTACCACTTGTGTATCGCTCTTGTGCACTTGACTTTTAGGCACGCACTCTAAGAATCTCACAACTCAAGCCTTTTTTCACTCGGATGAATTTTCAAAGTTGATGTCAAACTCAATCAAGGCACTTTCAAGTGATTCTTCAAACTTCGAGGCGAGAATGGAGTTTATGTGACTCAATAAGAACGTGAAATAAACACAAACAGACAATGAAAACAAGAAATTAACAACAAAACTAAAAGATAAAATCACGACATAATTGGCACGAAATGAAAAACTATGGACTCAACTAACTAGATAATATTAGTAAAGACAAATACTAATTAAAATCTAGCTAAGAATACACAAAAAAAAAGATTAAGAATTAACAAGTTGACCCAAAAAGAGTGCTGGAAATTTGCACAAACTTAACTTGTGCAATAACTATAGCTGCTGGATTGCTGAAATTTCAGCAAGAACTCGGAGGAATAACTGTCTTCTCCTTCAAAAAACCCCCAGCTGTAAATCTGAACTAAACTACCTCACGACTTCGTGAATTCCTTCCAAATTTCAGGACTAAGTTCATAATATTATTAAGAACAACACCCAGTAAATAATTTAACCCAAATAATATCAAATCTCAAATCCAATTTTTGAAACACTAGCTTCAAAGTTCTTCAAAGTTTCATGGCGAATCTTCCGTTTTGAGCCATGATTTCTTTAAATTTTCAGCTAGAATTAGCAATGAATATCTCTAACAACAATCCTGAATCAGTTTCCGAAGAAACAAGCCACGAAAATTCAAAAATCGAAATTCCAGTTTTCAAGCTCTACGACCAACAATGATGTTTTCACAATTTCAATCTTCGAATCCAGATTCAATCCAGTAATATCATTCAGATCTAGTGTTAAAATTAGATTCAACACATTCTTCAAACAAAATTCCAGATTAATTCAGCAATTTCCAACCAAATCCACCAAACTTTCAAATCCGATTTGCCTGATTTGTAGCTCACAACCAAAATGGCTATTTCTATTTTGCAATGCCAAATCTCAACAACAATACACGATTTTCGGTTAGATTAAGGTCTTGATTCAATTTCAGTGTTAGCAACTCAAGCAAAATCAACAAATTTCCAGCAGGTTTTGCACAGATCTGAAGCTAAACAGTGAAGAACAACTCAGGATTTTTTTATTTTTTTGGATTTTTGAAAAAAATATTTTTTTATGATTTTCTGATAAATCAAATCCTGATAGCGATTCTAAAAACAAACGCTAGTCTAGGCTCTGATACCAAGATGATACGAACGCGGAAGCAAAATAACAAGAACAGAAATAAAATGATGGAAAGATAGAGATTTAGTAGAGAACCAACTAAGAAAATTGAAAGAACATTTGAAATAAATAAATACCCAATCAATTTAAGAGTTAATTGACCCAAAATTATAGGAACAACCCTTAAGGGGAAGCAATCCCCTTGCAAGTTATCCTTAACAAGTAATCAACCAACATAGGAATTCGTCCTGAACACTCTCAATGAGTTTTCTTTCATAATATCAAAATAAACTAAGCTAAAATGAGAGCCTTAAGGGCTATTTATACTAGGGAGCTAAATATTACAAGTATATCCACCAAATGTAATGTTGTCTTTAATTGTTGGCAAAATTACATATGTAGCCCTCCCATTATAGAAGTAGCCTCCAGTTAGAATCCAAATTGCTCGATGGCTCTCTAGATTGTATCACCCTGGCACATCAGAGTTCATAAGGGTCTCAAGGACCCCGAGCAGTGCTTATGTTAGGGAGGAGTATACTAACCACGAACCAAATTTACATCCAAATATCTTTAATTATCTATTCTTACTCTTCCTCAAAGTTTTAGACACAAGTAAGGTGTCAACTTAGTAATTTCGTATTATCAAAACATAAAAGGTAGATATAAAATTCATGGTAAACCTTTGAAATTTTGAATCACACAAAAATTCAATAACATTAAGCAAACAAGATGTTGTAGTTCATCACTAGAACACAGAAGCAGCTCAAGACATAACATTGATATAGGAAGTTTCATATTAGATTATGAGTACAGGGATAGGATGGTGCAATATGGATAGAGTTACTGTTGGGACATAATCAGTTAGGATTACAAAACATAAGTGACATGGTTCATCACTTGATTATCAGAAAATATCACACATGATATTATCAGTACAAGGAATAGTTCAGATAATCATGAAGCTTAACAAGATTAAGAGTAACAATAGTACAAACAGACTTTCAATCAACTAAGTTATAAGAGATGGAATCCATGCTCAACACAGATTGGATATCAACCAAGATAACATGATTCATCAGGAGAATCACTAAACTAGTAGCATAACATAACATGGATAGACACATTAGACTGATCTATAGCATAAACGAAGGGAAATTAACAAGAAAATGTCATAGATACGAGAATTACACAACTAATTCAAGATAGAAAGAGAGTCAGTATACACTGACCTTCTGTAGAGCAGCAAACCAAGCAAATGTTGGCTCTTAGCTGTTTAAAACCAAAAACTCACAACAGTCCACTCACAGTGATTGAACTCACTCAGAAATGAAGGATGAAAAGAGGAAGTTATAGGAGAAACTACTGAAACTTAGACTTAGCAAAAGAAACTTGAACTTTTGATTTGTTAGTGTATGTGTGAGTGGTGTTGAGTGTGTATTGATATCCATCAATGTCTATTCGTGTTTGTTAGGTGAGGGCATTCAAGGCCACATTTATAGTGTCCTTCAAGCCTTAGGTTTCCGATAGATTCAAATTAGTTAGTAGATGGTGACGATAGTGAGGATGATGATAGTAATACGGTGAAATTAGGAAGAACAGAGGGGAAAACATCAAAGAACTTTTACCGGGGCATGAGGAGAAGAAGAATCGACCATTGAGAGTGGAGATCCATCTTCCAAAGCTCTAATGTCCAAAGGTCACTTCCTTGACCTCTAAAAACGAATAATAATGATGAAGCTGAGAAAGTGGTCATGCATGCCCCGAATCGACAAAATAGAAGAAGGACGGTGATAAACTCATACGTTAATAAGCTTAAGGTTTCTGGGGGTTTAGATTTTGAATTGCAGTGATGAAAAGAGAAACTTCCAGGCAGGATTCGTAGATACAGGGACAAGATGGATGATTTAGGTTGAATCGAATGACCTTGCACAAATTTGTTATAATGACCTGACCAATCGTTTGGATTTGGTGACGATCCGGCTAGTTGTCTCATGAGTTACCGCTCTATTTTCCCCATTTCTACTTCTTATTGCTTTGTCTAATGGTTCTATATGTGATCGGGTTGATTGGTTCGAGTTCGGAAAGGATTTGGTAAGGTTTGAGACACTTAGCCTCTTTTGAGGAAGCTTAAGTTGGAAAAGTCAACCGGATATTGACTTATGTGTTAGAGGGCACGGATATGAGTTCCGATGGTTCAGTTAGCTTCGGGAGGTTATTTGGGACTTCGGAGCTTGATCGGAATGAGTTTTGGAGGTCCGAAGTAGGTTTATGCGTGAATTGGCGAAATTGGATTTTTGGCGATTTTCGGTTGATAGTGAGATTTTGATATAAGGGTCGGGATGGAATTCCTAGAGTTGCAGTAGTTCCGTTGTGTTATTTGTGATGTGTGTGTAAAATTTTAGGTCATTCGGACGTGGTTTGGTTGGGTTTTTGATCAAAAGTGTAATTTAGACGATTTCTGAAAAATTAGGCTTGAATCCGATGTGTTTTGGTTGATTTGATGTTGTTTGAGGTGTTTTGAAGATTGGTACAAGTTTGAATAAGATTTTGGGATATGTTGGTGTTTTTGGTTAAGGTCTCGGGGCCTCGAGGTGATTTTGGATGGTTGTCGGAGAGTTTGGGAAAATTGAGAAGCTGCAGGTTTTTCTGCTTCTGATATTTCCGCACCTGCGGATTGGGGACCGCAGGTGCGATCTCGCAGATGCGGGGAAGGGATCCGCAGAAGCGGAATTAATCTAGGGAGGTAGAAAACCGCAGAAGTGGTTAATGGACCGCATTTGCGATGGCGCAGGTGCGGCTGATGCATCGCAGATGCGTATCGGGGCTGAGTTAATGAAAAACCGCAGAAGCGATTATTTGGCCGCAAATGCGGTACCGCAAAAGCGGGTATATGGCTGTAGATGCAAAAATCCCTGGGCCAGAAGGTATGTATTGCTTTCTTCGTGAAATTTTGCTAAGTTCTCCATTTTTAATATGGGAAGGCTAAGGCAGTGGATTTCAAGAGAAATTAAGGGATATCAGTTGGGTAAGTTCCCTAAGCTTCATTATTTGGGTTTATGATCATTTTTCCATTGTTTAATCATGGTATTAGTGGAGATTAAGGAAGAAAAATTGGGGATTAGGGCTTGAGATTAAGAGACTTTAAAATGAGCATTTGAGGGGTACTGAGTGACGAGAGTTGAGTCACGAGTGTATGAGAGGCTGCCCGAGGGGCCATATTCTGAGTGATACCTTGCCCGAGGGGACCAGTTATGATATTTTCACTAATCTCACTCTTCTTTTAAAATAAGCCTCTATTGATGAATTGCTAAGTAAATGATTTCAAGTATTTTAAATGAAACTGGAGATTTTGTGATGAAACTGGTTTTAAACTGTAGAGTTTGATCTATTATCCTATTGTTTACTCCTTTATATGATTTTAACTGCTCGTCCCTGCTTTCAAACCTTATTTACTTTAGTTACTTACTGAGTTGGCGGACTCACATTACTCCATGTACCGTGTGTGCAGATCTAGGTGCCCGAGCGGCAGAGTGAGGGTCCTCAGCATTATCAGAGTTTGTCGGTGACTGCAAGGTAGCTGCATGGCATCCGCAGCCCTGCTTTCTTCCTCTATCCTTGTTTTTTTGCATTTTTGACTTGTTTTGTATCAGACAGTCAAATTTGTATATGTTAGAGGCTCGAGACTTGTGATACCGGATGGTTGGGCTGTGTTGGTTTAACATTGTATTGATTTCCGCACCTTTTGGCTGTTTTATGCACTTCTTATGAAAAATTGAGGTTTTAAACTTGTGTTAGAAAAATGGTTTTATAAAAGGAATTTGTTGTAGTTAATGGTTTGGGTTGCCTTGCCTAGTAATATAATAGGCGCCATCACGACCGGGTATTTGGGGTCGTGACAGCTTTCTAGATCCATGTTCTCCTATTTAAGTCTTCTTCTATATTCTTTTACTATTTTATGACTTGTGGGGATGGTTGGATTGGTTTTAAAAAGGTTTAGGTTGAATTTGGAATACTTAGTTTCATAATAGTAGCCTAAAGTGATCAAATTTGATTTGAGTCAACATTTTGAATAAATGATCTCATAATCGGAATTTGAAGGTTCCAATAGGTTAGTATGATGATTTTAAACTTGGGCGTGTGTTCGGATCGAGTTTCAAGTGATCAGAGAGCATTTCGGCGCTTAATGTTTAAAGTTGGTGCCTTGAAGGTTTTAAAGTTTCTTAAATTTGGTTTGAAGTAGACTTTTGTGTTATCGATGTCCGTTAAGGATTCCAAACCTGGGAATAGGTTCGTAGGATGATTTATGACTTGTGCGTAAAATTTGACGTCATTCCAAGTTGTCTAAGCATGATTCGTCGCGTCTAGACCTAGTTGAAGAAGTTTGAAGTTCATAAATTGATTAATTTTGTTATAGAGTGCTATTCTTAGTTTTGATATTGTTTTACGTGCTCCGAAACTTCTAGTAGGTCCGTATGGACTTGTTGGTGTATTTGGACGGGGTCCCGGGTGGCTCGGATGTGTTTCGAACCACCTAGAGTCAAGTCCAAAATAGAAGATTTTATGCTACTCGCTTCCTTCTTTGCGAACGCGGAGGAATCCTCGTGTTGGCGATGAAAGAATTGGGCTAGGAAACTTTTTTCTACCCATTCATGAAAAAAGGATCATGATCGTGAAGCTTTGGGGTCACTGGCCTTCGCGTTCGCGTAGATGGGGTTGGGTCTGGGGGATCAGCAAGTCGTTGTCCTTCGCGTTTGGGATGATTGGCGGGGCTAGCCTTCATGATCATGAGGACCTGGTCGCAATCGCAAAGATACTTTTCTAGGCCTTGGCAATTTTGCCTTCGCGATCGCGAAAAAGGACCACTTGGCAAAAACATTTTTAAAACACGGGACTTAGGCTCATTTTTGTTATTGCTCACATCTCTTGGACAATTTTAGAGCTCCTTGGAGAGGGATTTTCACCTAGTATCTCAAGGCAAGTAATTTCTATATAATGTGAGTTTAATACATAGATTATGGGCAGATTTTAACATAGAAAGTGTAAAAATTATGGGATTTTATTGAAAAACTTAAGGTTTGATAAAAATGAGATTAGACCAAGAAAACGCTTATGGAATTGAGTAGAAATTATATGTTTGAGTTCATAAGGTAATGGGTAACATTATTCTACGAAAAATATTCGAAATTCGGGCACGTGGGCCCGGGCGTGACTTTTAGGAACTTTCCTATTTAGATTGGGTAATTACTCTAACAGATGAATCGTGAACTTTTGAGCATATATTGATTAGTTTGTACGACCATTGGCTAGTTTCGGATTGCTCGGCATCGATTTGAGGCAATTAGTGTGTTTGAAAAGTCTAGTACTGAACTTGGAAGCAAGGTAAGTCTCTTGTCTAAATTGTTGTGTGCTACTTGTTGTGGGAGCTACGTACGCAAGAGGTGACGAGAGTTCGTACGTAACTAAAGTCATGTTTATGTCCGGATATACTTAGGACTTTACCATGCGATATTTGTACTACTTGAACTCAACTTGTTAGTTTAATTATTTTGATTTATACTTGAAATTTGATTAAGGATTGTGCTGGGTTGAGCTTACTTACCTTGGGTTTTGGTGGAATACTTGATTTCATGGTGCAAATTATACTTTCTTTGAGTGCCATCCTTGTATTCTAATTGTTTGTCCCGTAGTTTGTAGAATTTTTCTATTCTTGTGGATCGGGTTGAATGCCTTGGCAGTATATTTGAGATACATCTATCGTTCGTGCTGGTCTATCCTTGACAGTGTACACAATTATTCTGGATCGGACCGTATGACCTCGGCATAACTCGTGCGTAATATCACTAGGATCAGAATATATATGATATTTCCTTCATGACCTGGGATTTGATATTTTCTTGATGGTTCTTATTTATCGAGAGGACATGTGATACTTGGGTATTTTAGAGTGATATTATGTTAAAAGATCACGTTATTTACTATTTCTTATTCTGTTGTTACTATTGTATTTCATGCCTATTAATAATTCTTGTACTTTATTATTTGACCACTAGTAAATGTCGATGTCGATCCCTCGTCACTACTTCTTCGAGATTAGACTAGATACTTACTGGGTACATATTGATTTACGTATTCATGCTACACTTCTGCACTAATTGTGCAAGTTCTGAGGTAGGTACATCTAGTGGTCATTCGGGCGCACATCCCCGTTATCCGGAGACCTAGTAGTGAGCTGCTTCCCATGCTCCGATCTGCAGCACCCGGAGTCTCCTTCTTGTTGTATTTACTATATTTGTCTATTTTATCTCAGACAATAATTATAGAGGTTTTGTATATTCTACTAGATTGCTCGTGCACTTGGAACACCGAGTCTTTGAAAATTTTCAAGTAGATGTTTATGGTTTTTGCCTAACATTACTACCATATCATTTCTATGTCTTATTTATGCGTTATAACACAATGATCATTTTATATTCTTGGTTTCTTTATTAAATAAAAACTAGTAGTCGTACCCGTGCGATGCGCGGTCAATATTAAAAAAATATTAATTAAATTAAATTATGATCAGGCTTGTTTGATCCTATTAGATCGTATTGCGTTAATAAAATTCAATTGTCATCTTGTTTGTCAATACGATATACTGAATAATGAAATCTTTATTAAATCAAACGTACTTATATAGTGAGTGAATAACTTTTTTATTCTATTTTTCTTTATTATATTAAACAATATTTAGTATTCGCTTTCTTTTTGTAATATATGAGAAGATATATAATTTATTACTATTGAATTTTTTTTGCTTTTTTATTTTAAAATAATTTAAAAACTCCAACTTGAACTACTCCCACCCAATTTGAATGGGTAGTTTTTTTTTATATTTATATTTTCATTTTTTATATAGTTAATTATAAGATATCTATATTTATTAATTCAAATAAATTAATCAATTAATATATATGTATGTATATATATATATATATATATATATATATATATATATATATATATATATATATATATATATATATATGTGTGTGTGTGTGTGTGTGTGTGTGTGTGTGTGTGTGTGTGTGTGTGAATATATTCATATATATGGTAGTTTTATATTTTTTTATTATTTTCGTTTTTTATATATATTTAAATTCAAAAAGAATAACCAATAATTAATTATTAACTAAATAATAAATTTAGTAACTAATTATGTCATGTGGCTTTTTTTTAAGCTGCCACTTGGATTAACGAAAGGGCTTTTTCCTCTCCTTTTAGTAATATATAGATTCTGTTGTTCTTAATAATATATCTAAATTTTAGTGAATAAAATCTTTGTTAAACTAACGGGACTTATACAGGCAGCGCATCGAATAACTTTTTTGTTATGTATTTTTCTTTATTATATTTTCAAATATATAATGCTACTACATTGTTAATAGAAAGTTTCATTAGCATATTACGTTATTTAATATTTTTCTCTGAAGTTATTTTTATTTCTTTATTTTGTTTTTTTATTTTCAAATAATTTTAAAACTCCAACTTAAAACTATTCCCCAATTTGAATTGATAATTTATTATTTTTTAATTTCGTTTTTTATTTAAAAACTCACATTTGAAACTACTCCCGATTTGGATGGGTAGTTTTTCTTCTCTTTTTTTTTTGTTTTTTATAGCTTTTTTTTTTTTGCTTTTAAAAAAATAATTTAAAAGCTCCAACTTGAAAATACTCCCACCCAATTTGAATGGGTAGTTATTTTTTTATATATTTATATTATCGTTTTTATATTATAGTTAATTATAAGTTATCTATATTTATTAATTTAAATAAAGTAACCAATAACTAATTATTAATTAAAAATAACTACCAATTTGAATGGGTAGTTATTTTCTTATATATTTATATTTTCGTTTTTTTATTATATTTAATTATAAGATATATATTTTTATTTTAAAATTATCTTAAAACACCAACTTGAAACTACTCCATGATTTGAATGAGTTGTTTTTCTTCTATTTTATTTGTTTTTATAGTTTTTTTAAAAAAATAATTTAAAAACTTCAACTTTAAACTAATCCCACCCAATTTGAATGAGTAGTTATTTTTACATATATTTATATTTTGATTTTTTTATTATAGTTAATTATAAGATATCTATATTTATTAATTCAATTAAAGTAACCAATATATATATATATATATATATATATATATATATATATATATATATATATATATATATATATATATATATATATATGGTAGTTTTGTATTTTTTTAATTTTCGTTTTTATATATATTTAAATTTTCGTTTTAGGGTGCCACTTGGCTTAAGGAGATGGCTTTGTCCTCTCCTTTTAATAATATATAGATTATTAATTAAAAATAACTACCAATTTGAATGGGTAGTTATTTTCTTATATATTTATATTTTCGTTTTTTTATTATAGTTAATTATAAGATATATATTTTTATTTTAAAACACCAACTTGAAACTACTCCATGATTTGAATGAGTTGTTTTTCTTCAATTTTATTTGTTTTTTATAGTTTTTTTTTGTTTTTTTTTTAAATAATTTAAATACTCCAACTTTAAACTAATCCCACCCAATTTGAATGAGTAGTTATTTTTACATATATTTATATTTTGATTTTTTTTATTATAGTTAATTATAAGATATCTATATTTATTAATTCAATTAAAGTAACCAATATATATATATATATATACTCCACAATTTGAATCAAGAGTTTTTTATTTCTTTATTTTTGTTTTTTATTTTAAAATAATTTTAAAACTCCAACCCAATTTGAATTGGTAATTTTTTATTTTTTTAATATCATTTTTATTTTAAAATTATTTTGAAACTCCAACTTGAAACTACTCCCACCCAATTTGAATGGTAGTTATTTTTTTATATATTTATATTTTCGTTTTTTATTATAGTTAATTATATATCTATATATATAGTTGGTAGTTTTTTATTTTTTATTTTTTTTGTATATATAGTTGGTAGTTTTTTATTTTTTATTTTTTTTGTTTTTTATAGATATTTAATTTAAAAATAATAACTAATTAGTAACTAATTATGCCATGGGGCTTTTTGTTAGGGTGCCACTTGGCTTAAGGAGATGGCTTTGTCCTCTTCTTTTAATTTTTTTTTTTTGCTTTTTTATTTTAAAATAATTTAAAAACTCCAACTTGAAACTACTCCCACCCAATTTGAATGGGTAGTTTTTTTTTATATTTATATTTTCGTTTTTTATATAGTTAATTATAAGATATCTTTATTTATTAATTCAAATAAAGTAATCAATTAATATATATATATATATATATATATATATGTGTGTGTGTGTGTGTGTGAATATATTCATATATATGGTAGTTTTATATTTTTTTTTATTATTTTCGTTTTTTATATATATTTAAATTCAAAAAGAATAACCAATAATTAATTATTAGCTAAATAATAAATTTAGTAACTAATTATGTCATGTGGCTTTTTTTAAGCTGCCACTTTGATTAACGAAAGGGTTTTTTCCTCTCCTTTTAGTAATATATAGATTATGTTGTTCTTAATAATATATCTAAATTTTAGTGAATAAAATCTGTGTTAAACTAACGGGACTTATACAGGCAGCGCATCGAATAACTTTTTTGTTATGTATTTTTCTTTATTATATTTTCAAATATTTAATGCTACTACATTGTTAATAGAAAGTTTCATTAGCATATTACGTTATTTAATATTTTTCTCTGAAGTTTTTTTTATTTCTTTATTTTTGTTTTTTTATTTTCAAATAATTTTAAAACTCCAACTTAAAACTACTCCCCAATTTGAATTGATAATTTATTATTTTTTAATTTCGTTTTTTATTTTAAATCTCACATTTGAAACTACTCCCGATTTGGATGGGTAGTTTATCTTCTCTTTTTTCGTTTTTTATAGCTTTTTTTTTTTTTGCTTTTAAAAAATTAATAATTTAAAAGCTCCAACTTGAAAATACTCCCACCTAATTTGAATGGGTAGTTATTTTTTTATATATTTATATTTTTGTTTTTATATTATAGTTAATTATAAGATATCTATATTTATTAATTTAAATAAAGTAACCAATAACTAATTATTAATTAAAAATAACTACCAATTTGAATGGGTAGTTATTTTCTTATATATTTATATTTTTGTTTTTTTTATTATAGTTAATTATAAGATATATATTTTTATTTTAAAATTATTTTAAAACACCAACTTGAAACTACTCCATGATTTGAATGAGTTGTTTTTCTTCTATTTTATTTGTTTTTTATAGTTTTTTTTTGTTTTTTTTAAAAATAATTTAAATACTCCAACTTTAAACTAATCCCACCCAATTTGAATGAGTAGTTATTTTTACATATATTTATATTTTGATTTTTTTATTATAGTTAATTATAAGATATCTATATTTATTAATTCAATTAAAGTAACCAATATATATATATATATATATATATATATATATATATATGGTAGTTTTGTATTATTTAATTTTCGTTTTTATATATATTTAAATTTTCGTTTTAGGGTGTTACTTGGCTTAAGGAGATGGTTTTGTCCTCTCCTTTTAATAATATATAGATTTGAAACTCCAACTTGAAACTACTCCCACCCAATTTGAATGGTAGTTATTTTTTTATATATTTATTTTTTCATTTTTTTTATTTAATTATATATATATATATATATAGTTGGTAGTTTTTTATTTTTTATTTTTTTTGTTTTTTATAGATATTTAATTTAAAAATAATAACTAATTAGTAACTAATTATGCCATGGGGCTTTTTGTTAGGGTGCCACTTGGCTTAAGGAGATGGCTTTGTCCTCTCCTTTTAATAATATATAGAAGATATATAGATTTTAAAATAATTTAAAAACTCCAACTTGAAACTACTCCCACTCAATTTGAATGGGTAGTTTTTTTTATATTTATATTTTCGTTTTTTATATAGTTAATTATAAGATATCTTTATTTATTAATTCAAATAAAGTAATCAATAAATATATATATATATATATATATATATATATATATATATATATATATATGAATATATTCATATATATGGTAGTTTTATATTTTTTTTTATTATTTTCGTTTTTTATATATATTTAAATTCAAAAAGAATAACCAATAATTAATTATTAGCTAAATAATAAATTTAGTAACTAATTATGTCATGTGGCTTTTTTTAAGCTGCCACTTTGATTAACGAAAGGGTTTTTTCCTCTCCTTTTAGTAATATATAGATTATGTTGTTCTTAATAATATATCTAAATTTTAGTGAATAAAATCTGTGTTAAACTAACGGGACTTATACAGGCAGCGCATCGAATAACTTTTTTGTTATGTATTTTTCTTTATTATATTTTCAAATATTTAATGCTACTACATTGTTAATAGAAAGTTTCATTAGCATATTACGTTATTTAATATTTTTCTCTGAAGTTTTTTTTATTTCTTTATTTTTGTTTTTTTATTTTCAAATAATTTTAAAACTCCAACTTAAAACTACTCCCCAATTTGAATTGATAATTTATTATTTTTTAATTTCGTTTTTTATTTTAAATCTCACATTTGAAACTACTCCCGATTTGGATGGGTAGTTTTTCTTCTCTTTTTTCGTTTTTTATAGCTTTTTTTTTTTTTGCTTTTAAAAAATTAATAATTTAAAAGCTCCAACTTGAAAATACTCCCACCTAATTTGAATGGGTAGTTATTTTTTTATATATTTATATTTTTGTTTTTATATTATAGTTAATTATAAGATATCTATATTTATTAATTTAAATAAAGTAACCAATAACTAATTATTAATTAAAAATAACTACCAATTTGAATGGGTAGTTATTTTCTTATATATTTATATTTTTGTTTTTTTATTATAGTTAATTATAAGATATATATTTTTATTTTAAAATTATTTTAAAACACCAACTTGAAACTACTCCATGATTTGAATGAGTTGTTTTTCTTCTATTTTATTTGTTTTTTATAGTTTTTTTTTTTTTATTTTAAAATAATTTAAAAACTCCAACTTTAAACTAATCCCACCCAATTTGAATGAGTAGTTATTTTTACATATATTTATATTTTGATTTTTTTATTATAGTTAATTATAAGATATCTATATTTATTAATTCAATTAAAGTAACCATATATATATATATATATATATATATATATATATATATATATATATATATATATATATATATATATATATATATATATATATGGTAGTTTTGTATTTTTTAATTTTCGTTTTTATATATATTTAAATTTTCGTTTTAGGGTGTCACTTGGCTTAAGGAGATGGCTTTGTCCTCTCCTTTTAATATTATATAGATTATTAATTAAAAATAACTACCAATTTTAATGGGTAGTTATTTTCTTATATATTTATATTTTCGTTTTTTTTATTATAGTTAATTATAAAATAGATATTTTTATTTTAAAATTATTTTAAAACACCAACTTGAAACTACTCCATGATTTGAATGAGTTGTTTTTCTTCTATTTTATTTGTTTTTTATAGATTTTTTTTGATTTTTATTTTAAAATAATTTAAAAACTCCAACTTTAAACTAATCCCACCCAATTTGAATGAGTAGTTATTTTTACATAAATTTATATTTTGATTTTTTTTATTGTAGTTAATTATAAGATATCTATATTTATTAATTCAATTAAAGTAACCAATATGTATGGTAGTTTTGTATTTTTTAATTTTCGTGTTTATATATATTTAAATTTTCGTTTTAGGGTGCCACTTGGCTTAAGGAGATGGTTTTGTCCTCTCCTTTTAATAATATATAGATATTTTCGTTTTTTATATAGTTAATTATAAGATATCTATATTTATTAATTCAAATAAAGTAATCAATTAATATATATATATATATGTGTGTGAATATATTCATATATATGGTAGTTTTATATTTTTTTATTATTTTCGTTTTTATATATATTTAAATTCAAAAAGATTAACCAATAATTAATTAGTAACTAAATAATAAATTTAGTAACTAATTATGTCATGTGGCTTTTTTTTAAGTTGTCACTAGGATTAACGAAAGGGTTTTTTCCTCTCCTTTTAGTAATATATAGATTCTGTTGTTCTTAATAATATATCTAAATTTTAGTGAATAAAATCTTTGTTAAACTAACGGGACTTATATAGGCACCGCATCGAATAATATTTTTGTTATGTATTTTTCTTTATTATATTTTCAAATATTTAATGCTACTACATTGTTAATAGAAAGTTCCATTAGCATATTACGTTATTTAATATTTTTCTCTGAAGTTTTTTTTATTTCTTTATTTTTGTTTTTTTATTTTCAAATAATTTTAAAACTCTAACTTAAAACTACTCCCCAATTAGAATTGATAATTTATTATTTTTTAATTTCGTTTTTTATTTTAAATCTCACATTTGAAACTACTCCCGATTTGGATGGGCAATTTTTCTTCTCTTTTTTCACTTTTTATAGCTTTTTTTTTTTTGCTTTTAAAAATAATAATTTAAAAGCTCCAACTTGAAAATACTCCCACCCAATTTGAATGGGTAGTTATTTTTTTATATATTTATATTTTTGTTTTTATATTATAGTTAATTATAAGATATCTATATTTATTAATTTAAATAAAGTAACCAATAACTAATTATTAATTAAAAATAACTACCAATTTGAATGGGTAGTTATTTTCTTATATATTTATATTTTCGTTTTTTTATTATAGTTAATTATAAGATATATATTTTTATTTTAAAACATTATAAAACACCAACTTGAAACTACTCCATGATTTGAATGAGTTGTTTTTCTTCTATTTTATTTGTTTTTTATAGTTTTTTTTGTTTTTTTTAAAAATAATTTAAAAACTCCAACTTTAAACTAATCCCACCCAATTTGAATGAGTAGTTATTTTTACATATATTTATATTTTGATTTTTTTATTATAGTTAATTATAAGATATCTATATTTATTAATTCAATTAAAGTAACCAATATATATATATATATATATATATATATATATATATATGGTAGTTTTGTATTTTTTAATTTTCGTTTTTATATATATTTAAATTTTCGTTTTAGGGTGTCACTTGGCTTAAGGAGATGGCTTTGTCCTCTCCTTTTAATATTATATAGATTATTAATTAAAAATAACTACCAATTTTAATGGGTAGTTATTTTCTTATATATTTATATTTTCGTTTTTTTTATTATAGTTAATTATAAAATAGATATTTTTATTTTAAAATTATTTTAAAACACCAACTTGAAACTACTCCATGATTTGAATGAATTGTTTTTCTTCTATTTTATTTGTTTTTTATAGATTTTTTTTTGATTTTTATTTTAAAATAATTTAAAAACTCCAACTTTAAACTAATCCCACCCAATTTGAATGAGTAGTTATTTTTACATAAATTTATATTTTGATTTTTTTTATTGTAGTTAATTATAAGATATCTATATTTATTAATTCAATTAAAGTAACCAATATGTATGGTAGTTTTGTATTTTTTAATTTTCGTGTTTATATATATTTAAATTTTCGTTTTAGGGTGCCACTTGGCTTAAGGAGATGGTTTTGTCCTCTCCTTTTAATAATATATAGATATTTTCGTTTTTTATATAGTTAATTATAAGATATCTATATTTATTAATTCAAATAAAGTAATCAATTAATATATATATATATGTGTGTGAATATATTCATATATATGGTAGTTTTATATTTTTTTATTATTTTCGTTTTTTATATATATTTAAATTCAAAAAGATTAACCAATAATTAATTAGTAACTAAATAATAAATTTAGTAACTAATTATGTCATGTGGCTTTTTTTTAAGTTGTCACTAGGATTAACGAAAGGGTTTTTTCCTCTCCTTTTAGTAATATATAGATTCTGTTGTTCTTAATAATATATCTAAATTTTAGTGAATAAAATCTTTGTTAAACTAACGGGACTTATATAGGCACCGCATCGAATAATATTTTTGTTATGTATTTTTCTTTATTATATTTTCAAATATTTAATGCTACTACATTGTTAATAGAAAGTTCCATTAGCATATTACGTTATTTAATATTTTTCTCTGAAGTTTTTTTTATTTCTTTATTTTTGTTTTTTTATTTTCAAATAATTTTAAAACTCTAACTTAAAACTACTCCCCAATTTGAATTGATAATTTATTATTTTTTAATTTCGTTTTTTATTTTAAATCTCACATTTGAAACTACTCCCGATTTGGATGGGCAATTTTTCTTCTCTTTTTTCACTTTTTATAGCTTTTTTTTTTTTGCTTTTAAAAATAATAATTTAAAAGCTCCAACTTGAAAATACTCCCACCCAATTTGAATGGGTAGTTATTTTTTTATATATTTATATTTTTGTTTTTATATTATAGTTAATTATAAGATATCTATATTTATTAATTTAAATAAAGTAACCAATAACTAATTATTAATTAAAAATAACTACCAATTTGAATGGGTAGTTATTTTCTTATATATTTATATTTTCGTTTTTTTATTATAGTTAATTATAAGATATATATTTTTATTTTAAAACACCAACTTGAAACTACTCCATGATTTGAATGAGTTGTTTTTCTTCAATTTTTTTTGTTTTTTATAGTTTTTTTTGTTTTTTTATTTTAAAATAATTTAAAAACTCCAACTTTAAACTAATCCCACCCAATTTGAATGAGTAGTTATTTTTACATATATTTATATTTTGATTTTTTTTATTATAGTTAATTATAAGATATCTATATTTATTAATTCAATTAAAGTAACCAATATATATATATATATATGGTAGTTTTGTATTTTTTGCTTTTTTATTTTAAAATAATTTAAAAACTCCAACTTGAAACTACTCCCACCCAATTTGAATGGGTAGTTTTTTTTTATATTTATATTTTCGTTTTTTATATAGTTAATTATAAGATATCTATATTTATTAATTCAAATAAAGTAATCAATTAATATATATATATATATATATATATATATTATATATATGTGAATATATTCATATATATGGTAGTTTTATATTTTTTTATTATTTTTGTTTTTTATATATATTTAAATTCAAAAAGAATAACCAATAATTAATTATTAACTAAATAATAAATTTAGTAACTAATTATGTCATGTGGCTTTTTTTTAAGCTGCCACTTGGATTAACGAAAGAGTTTTTTCCTCTCCTTTTAGTAATATATAGATTCGGTTATTCTTAATAATATATCTAAATTTTAGTGAATAAAATCTTTGTTAAACTAACGGGACTTATATAGGCAGCGCATCGAATAACTTTTTTGTTATGTATTTTTCTTTATTATATTTTCAAATATTTAATGCTACTACATTGTTATTAGAAAGTTTCATTAGCATATTACGTTATTTAATATTTTTTTCTGAAGTTTTTTTTTATTTTTTATTTTCAAATAATTTTAAAACTCTTACTTAAAACTATTCCCCAATTTGAATTGATAATTTATTATTTTTTAATTTCGTTTTTTATTTTAAATCTCACATTTGAAACTACTCCCGATTTGGATGGGCAATTTTTCTTCTCTTTTTTCATTTTTTATAGCTTTTTTTTTTGATTTTAAAAAAAATAATTTAAAAGCTCCAACATGAAAATACTCCCACCCAATTTGGATGGGTAGTTATTTTTTTATATATTTATATTTTCGTTTTTATATTATAGTTAATTATAAGATATCTATATTTATTAATTTAAATAAAGTAACCAATAACTAATTATTAATTAAAAATAACTACCAATTTGAATGGGTAGTTATTTTCTTATATATTTATATTTTCGTTTTTTTATTATAGTTAATTATAAGATATATATTTTTATTTTAAAATTATTTTAAAACACCAACTTGAAACTACTTCATGATTTGAATGAGTTGTTTTTCTTCTATTTTATTTGTTTTTTATAGTTTTTTTTGTTTTTTATTTTAAAATAATTTAAAAACTCCAACTTTAAACTAATCCCACCCAATTTGAATGAGTAGTTATTTTTACATATATTTATATTTTGATTTTTTTATTATAGTTAATTATAAGATATATATTTTTATTTTAAAATTATTTTAAAACACCAACTTGAAACTACTTCATGATTTGAATGAATAGATTTGAATAGATTTGAATATAAGGAGATGGCTTTGTCCTCTCCTTTTAATAATATATAGATTTGAAACTCCAACTTGAAACTACTCCCACCCAATTTGAATGGTAGTTATTTTTTTATATATTTATATTTTCGTTTTTTATTATAGTTAATTATATATCTATATATATAGTTGGTAGTTTTTTATTTTTTATTTTTTTGTTTTTTATAGATATTTAATTTAAAAATAGTAACTAATTAGTAACTAATTATGCCATGTGGCTTTTTTTAGGGTGCCACTTGGCTTAAGGAGATGACTTTGTCCTCTCTTTTTAATAATATATAGATAGATTCAAGACTTCAAATGTAATAAAATGAATAGTTAAATTCGATAGTTCACTGTTGGCTTGCCTAACGGCGACGCTGGGCAAATAATATAAGTTTCTTTGTTTAAATTTTGAACTAATTCAATACCACCTGTCACACCTCCTTTTTGCGCGCCCGCCCCGAAGGGTTAGAAATGCGCGGGTGGAGTTTTTCCAATTTAAGTGACAATATTCGAAATGGGATTATTTATTTAATTCAGAGTCGCCACTTGGGAAAGGTTTGGCTTTTGGTGTCCCAAGTCACCGGTTTATCTTGAATCCCAAATCGAGGAAATTTTCGACTTTTCCAAATGAAGTCTGCGAACCAGAAATTCTAAGTAAGGAATTCTGTTGACCCGAGGGAAGGTGTTAAGCACCCTCGAATCCCGTGGTTCTAGCACGGTCGCTTAAATTGTTATAATGGCTAAATATCTGATTTAAATACATGTTGTGACTTATGTGCTTTTATTAAGTTTTAACCGCTTTTATTATTATCATTTATTTTTATAGAATTGCAACGTCGTGAAAACGTATCTCGAACCACGTCACAATCAATGCACCCGTAATTGTTAACACATTTCGACTCCATTGAGATTTGAAATTGGGTCACATAAATGCGCACCCGAATTTAGGAATGTAATTTGATTAAGTCGCGCCTAAAGAATCTAACGCGTTATTGTCTTCGGGGAGGGGAGTGGAATTCACTAAACAGCCCGTCCCAAATTCTAAGTATTTATTATGACCAATTATTGAGGGCCCCGCAATTTGCCTTTGATTCGGCGAGGCTCGTCTCATTATTTTAGAAGGGTACCCTACAAGGACTACATTTTTACTACATTTATCTTTAAAGGGAAGGATGATGCCGAATTTTGCTGGTTTAGACAAATACGGACTGAATCCTTATTATGTTTACCGAACCTAAACTTGTTTGATTACCTGATTGATTGTTCATGAGGTGAAAGCTACGGCATTCTTTGTCTTCAACAAGTGAATATGCTTATTAATTCGCTAAGTGAGATTGCAAACAAACTAACAACATATATTGAGTTATGTTTTAACGACCTCCAAGTTCTATTCTTAACAATCTAACCTATTTGAAATTGATAAAGAAATCGGATGTATTATTAGGAAAAATTACTACTAATTGAACTCAAAAATGATTATTAGTTTTTCTCAACAATCATTACATCATTTCGAAACGAAGAATCTGTACCGAAACCTGATATCAAACCGGCATTGGAACAAATAAACTGACAAGCGAAACTGGCATTCATAGCCAGACTTTTAATATGACTGCATGAGAGTTTGTTTGGGATACATCTATCCCAGACCTAATACCACAGATTTGTCGATTCAGTGGTCTAAGCAGAAATACATACAAGTGTTTGCCCTGACTCTATGTTATACAGTCGTAACTAAACCAAACAGTATTATACTGAACTGAACGTATCCCAAATCAAACATGCTGTCTATCATATTGTTATTGCTATTGAACAGCGCTATCTAACAGTCCATCTCAGCAGAATGTATGCTAGTTTTATACAAAATGTTTGCAGTTTGCAGTAAAATACAATCCCACTAACATTCGACCTATTTTTAACACCAATGTTATAACATGAACAGCTGTTCTTTTCTTTATTTCAACTTCAAACTTTCAACAATACAAAGTTTCAGAGGTTGTGTACCTGGAAATATTTGACAATTGAAGGAAAGGGGGAGTCAGCAGAATATAATGACAACAAAATGCAGCAGCAATCACAGCACTATCAGTAGCAGCAGGGCAGAAATAGCAGCAGACAAAGCAATACAGCAAGAACCCAGCTCGAGTGCAGAGATGCAAATATAGCCAATAGAAAGCAATAGCCAAATAACAGCAACACCCAGTGGAGTAGAATCAGAAACTCCAGATAGTAGTAGACCAATGAAAGCACTCAACTAATAGACACAACTGAGATTTCAAAGGATCAAAATTGGCTTGAACAAATTGAAACAACTGAAAACCCAATAACAATAGGAGGAAGAAGGTTTCTGATTGTTGGTTGTATAGCTTCTATCCCTTAACCTCTCTCTATCTCTGTTTGTGTTTTTCCTATTCAGCTCTTAAGGTTCAATGTCTATCCTTTTGTGTGTGTGTGTATGTATTTCTATCTCTCAATCCTGTCTCTAATTCTGTCTGTATCTCCAGAACTTCAACTCCCCTCTATCTATGCTCTCTCTGACCTCTATTATCCGATGGTATCCTCTTTTTTTTTCTATCTCTGTATGTCCTCCCTTTTATAAGCTTTCACATTACCCTTTTTACAGCCTGTTTAGACCAACAGAAACCCCCTCATGTGCTGCCCTCTTTTCAGTTCCACTTAGTCATTTAAGTATTAACCAAAACCCCATCATATTCCCTTGGCAGGCTTACTTTTGTAATGTTTATTATTTCTGAAACTAAAGTAGGGTGTGGGCAGCAGGATGTATCTGACAGCATATGCTGTCAAAATATTTTTAAATCAAACAAAAGCCTTTATGCACATGTTGTGCACAAGTGCACAAATGCACATGTTGTGCACAAGTGCACATGCCCTCCAATTCTGACTGCAACTTAAACAAAATCAAACCCTTTACACTTCTGATTCAGATTAACAACTATAAGTAGCTAAATTCAATTCCCAACTGATTCATACAATGCTAAACAGGAGCAAATCAATTTGTATATTGTTCAAACATCTGAAACTAATTGACGACATATGTCGACTCGACTATACTAGTTATAACTCGTACAATCGAGACCAAAGTCAGACATTTAACAGTATCGAACACATGATTCGAATTGTACTGACTACGCAAAATTACATGGGAAGAATCAGTTGGTCAGTTCACATTTGAAACCCAATTAATTGCACAACAAATACATATATACAAATTATCAGAACAATTAGAAGAAAGACTCAATCAAACAACAAAGGTTCAGGCGAGATGGACAGGAACAGTTGATAAAACTCAAAACACAGATTAAAAACAAAACCAGAACAAATCTTTTAAACGAACATGGACTAACATAAATAAGCAAAGAGAATCAAAACTCACCTCAAATCTTGAAAAATCAAAAGCCTTAACTCGGATTCGGACAGACCTTTCTTAAGGCTGAACGGGCTTTAATCGAAGTGTTTCTCAGATGAGAAACACTTCGATTAAGGTCCATTAGACCTTAATCTTTTAGTTTGAACAAAACACGGACCATCGACGAAGACCTTCAAAGTTCCAAAAATTAGATCCGGGATTCGTGCTTCCCTGGTCAGATTCGGACCAAACCAAGCATGGTTTGGTCACGAGGGGGGTCCGGGGACTGTCTGGTGCGAAGTTGAGGTCGATTGGTGTAACTCGGGTTCCGACTCGAATCTTCAAATGAAGATTCGAGAAGGTGGGGAGGGATTCGAACTAAACGGCCAACAGATCGATGTTCAGGGCGGTGAGGGGGTTCTATGGTGTTCAGGCGGAGGTCATCGGCGTTCATGCCGCCGGGATTAATGGCGAGAGATAAGGGGGCGGCTAGGGTTTCGTGGGGAAGGAGGTGAAGACGGAAGCTGGGGTATTGGATAGGGGGGCGGGGTGTGGTAGGAGGCTTATATATGGAATGTGGGGATTGATTTCAACCGTTGGATGAGACGAGATGGACGGCTTGGATCTGAAGGTTTAAACAAAACGTCGTCGTTTGGCTTAGTAGGGGTCAGAATTGGTTCGGGTAACGGGTCGGGTAGTGGGGTTACGGGTGAAAGATCCGGACCGTTGGATCGGCTTGGTTTAAACGGTTGTGATGGGTTGGCATCGAAACGACGTAGTTTTGGTGTTAAACTACGTCGTTTTATGGCCTGGGGGTGGGCTGTTTGGACTGGTGGCTTGGGCTGTCCGTTTGGGCATTATTTGTTTGGGCCAATTTTAATAAATTGGCCCAAATCCGGAAAGGCAAGGCCCCCCCCCCTTTTTTTTATTTATTATTATTATTATATAAAAAGAAATACAAAACTAAATAAAATCAAACACCCAATACAATTATTCACACACACGTTAAAATAATTCAAAAATGGGTAAAGTTAAACAAAAAATAAAATCACGGACGAAGATGCCTATTTATGATTTTCTATTTAACGACCGGATTACGGTTTGAATTATGCAGGACACATATATTTTCGAATTTTATTTTTTTAATAAAGTAAATAAATAAAAATGGGCCGAAGTCACAAATAAATCAACAAGGTGCCGCACAGAAATTCAAAATTGTACAGCAGGGCCAATTATTATTTTTTTATTTCTTTTTGAAGCGATTGTCGTGCGAAAACAAAAATCACGTGCTCACAGCTGCCCCTCTTTGTTCGGAAACACGAAGGGTTTTCGTGCAAAGACAAAGTGAGCGTGTATGAGCGATTTTTGCCTGTAGACCACTCCGCATGAAGCATTTTGAAAGATCCGACCGAATCTTGCTTCAAAGATTTCCTACATATCCTGGGCTAAACAGGAATCAGGTCAATGTAGTTCGGGAAGTTTTGGTAGCTGGGACTACCATGGGATTGCAATGCTTGCTGCTACTGCTGCTGCTGTTGTCACTGCTACGTTACTGACCGCCTTATTACAACCAAAGAAAAATTGAAACTGAACTAAATACTTATATGCATGTCAACTGCTAGTTACAAGATCCCTATTTATGATTCTTTGGCGACTTGATCTTGAGTCTTAGTTGATTGGGCTTGGAGACTTCGATCTGAATCTTGATGCTTGCGAGTTGTGGCGACTTGCTTAATCTCCGGGATACTCAGTGAGACGCGACTGGCAGAGTTCTGGACCTTAATCAAATCTTGGAGCGATCCGCCTTCCATTTTCTCCAGTATCTCGGGACATCTTCTTTTCTTCTTTGATTTTGAGTTGAGACTCATCTCGCGGGTCATTTCGATCCGTGTGGCTCGAGGTTAGACCTGCGGGAAAAAACAAACAAACGAACGAAATTTTCTGCCCCAGTTTCACTAGGAAAATTTCGTTAATTATTCACCAGGAAGTTCATAAAATTGATGAAAGAGGATATGAATGCCCAGTTCAGGGTTGGAGCCCCAACATCGGCTAGCTGGGGAGAGGTTCGGTTTGGGGTTAAAGACCCTAACGCCAAACAAAGGAAAATTCAGTTTTAGGGTTTAAAACCCTAATGCTGATTGCATGGAAAAGCTCAGTTTAGAGTTTAAAACTCTAATGCTGGCTAAAAGGAAAAAGTTCAGTTTAGGGTTTAAAACCCTAATGCTGACTAAAGGAAAATTCAGTTTAGGGTTTAAAACCCTAATGCTGATTGCATGGAAAAGCTCAGTTTAGAGTTTAAAACTCTAATGCTGGCTGAAAGGAAAAAGTTCAGTTTAGGGTTTAAAACCCTAATGCTGACTAAAAGGAAAATTCAGTTTAGGGTTTAAAACCCTAATGCTGATTGCATGGAAAAGCTCAGTTTAGAGTTTAAAACTCTAATGCTGGCTGAAAGGAAAAAGTTCAGTTTAGGGTTTAAAACCCTAATGCTGACTAAAAAGGAAAATTCAGTTTAGGGTTTAAAACCCTAATGCTGATTGCATGGAAAAGCTCAGTTTAGAGTTTAAAACTCTAATGCTGGCTGAAAAAGTTCAGTTTAGGGTTTAAAACCCTAATGCTGACTAAAAGAAAATTCAGTTTAGGGTTTAAAACCCTAATGCTGATTGCATGGAAAAGCTCAGTTTAGAGTTTAAAACTCTAATGCTGGCTGAAAGGAAAAAGTTCAGTTTAGGGTTTAAAACCCTAATGCTGACTAAAAGGAAAATTCAGTTTAGGGTTTAAAACCCTAATGCTGATTGCATGGAAAAGCTCAGTTTAGAGTTTAAAACTCTAATGCTGGCTGAAAGGAAAAAGTTCAGTTTAGGGTTTAAAACCCTAATGCTGACTAAAGGGAAATTCAGTTTAGGGTTTAAAACCCTAATGCTGATTGCATGGAAAAACTCAGTTTAGAGTTTAACACTCTAATGTTGGCTGAAAGGAAAAAGTTCAGTTTAGGGTTTAAAACCCTAATGCTGACTAAAAGGAAAATTCAGTTTAGGGTTTAAAACCCTAATGCTGATTGCATGGACAAGCTCAGTTTAGAGTTTAAAACTCTAATGCTGGCTGAAAGGAAAAAGTTCAGTTTAGGGTTTAAAACCCTAATGCTGACTAAAAAGAAAATTCAGTTTAGGGTTTAAAACCCTAATGCTGATTGCATGGAAAAGCTCAGTTTAGAGTTTAAAACTCTAATGCTGGCTGAAAGGAAAAAGTTCAGTTTAGGGTTTAAAACCCTAATGCTGACTAAAAGGAAAATTCAGTTTAGGGTTTAAAACCCTAATGCTGATTGCATGGAAAAGCTCAGTTTAGAGTTTAAAACTCTAATGCTGGCTGAAAGGAAAAAGTTCAGTTTAGGGTTTAAAACCCTAATGCTGACTAAAAGGAAAATTCAGTTTAGGGTTTAAAACCCTAATGCTGATTGCATGGACAAGCTCAGTTTAGAGTTTAAAACTCTAATGCTGACTGAAAGGAAAAAGTTCAGTTTAGGGTTTAAAACCCTAATGCTGACTAAAGGGAAATTCAGTTTAGGGTTTAAAACCCTAATGCTGATTGCATGGAAAAGCTTAGTTTAGAGTTTAAAACTCTAATGCTGGCTGAAAGGAAAAAGTTCAGTTTAGGGTTTAAAACCCTAATGCTGACTAAAAGGAAAATTCAGTTTAGGGTTTAAAACCCTAATGCTGATTGCATGGACAAGCTCAGTTTAGAGTTTAAAACTCTAATGCTGGCTGAAAGGAAAAAGTTCAGTTTATGGTTTAAAACCCTAATGCTGACTAAAGGGAAATTCAGTTTAGGGTTTAAAACCCTAATGCTGATTGCATGAAAAAGCTCAGTTTAGAGTTTAAAACTCCAATGCTGGCTGAAAGGAAAAGTTCAGTTTAAGGTTTAAAACCCTAACGCTGATTAAAAGAAAATTCAGTTTAGGGTTTAAAACCCTAATGCTGATTGCATGGAAAAGCTCAGTTTAGAGTTTAAAACTCTAATGCTGGCTGAAAGGAAAAGTTCAGTTTAAGGTTTAAAACCCTAATGCTGACTAAAAGAAAATTCAGTTTAGGGTTTAAAACCCTAATGCTGATTGCATGGACAAGCTCAGTTTAGAGTTTAAAACTCTAATGCTGGCTGAAAGGAAAAAGTTCAGTTTAGGGTTTAAAACCCTAATGCTGACTAAAAGGAAAATTCAGTTTAGGGTTTAAAACCCTAATGCTGATTGCATGGAAAAGCTCAGTTTAGAGTTTAAAACTCTAATGCTGGCTGAAAGGAAAAAGTTCAGTTTAGGGTTTAAAACCCTAATGCTGACTAAAAGGAAAATTCAGTTTAGGGTTTAAAACCCTAATGCTGATTGCATGGAAAAGCTCAGTTTAGAGTTTAAAACTCTAATGCTGGCTGAAAAAGTTCAGTTTAGGGTTTAAAACCCTAATGCTGACTAAAAAGAAAATTCAGTTTAGGGTTTAAAACCCTAATGCTGATTGCATGGAAAAGCTCAGTTTAGAGTTTAAAACTCTAATGCTGGCTGAAAGGAAAAAGTTCAGTTTAGGGTTTAAAACCCTAATGCTGACTAAAAGGAAAATTCAGTTTAGGGTTTAAAACCCTAATGCTGATTGCATGGAAAAGCTCAGTTTAGAGTTTAAAACTCTAATGCTGGCTGAAAGGAAAAAGTTCAGTTTAGGGTTTAAAACCCTAATGCTGACTAAAGGGAAATTCAGTTTAGGGTTTAAAACCCTAATGCTGATTGCATGGAAAAACTCAGTTTAGAGTTTAACACTCTAATGTTGGCTGAAAGGAAAAAGTTCAGTTTAGGGTTTAAAACCCTAATGCTGACTAAAAGGAAAATTCAGTTTAGGGTTTAAAACCCTAATGCTGATTGCATGGACAAGCTCAGTTTAGAGTTTAAAACTCTAATGCTGGCTGAAAGGAAAAAGTTCAGTTTAGGGTTTAAAACCCTAATGCTGACTAAAAAGAAAATTCAGTTTAGGGTTTAAAACCCTAATGCTGATTGCATGGAAAAGCTCAGTTTAGAGTTTAAAACTCTAATGCTGGCTGAAAGGAAAAAGTTCAGTTTAGGGTTTAAAACCCTAATGCTGACTAAAAGGAAAATTCAGTTTAGGGTTTAAAACCCTAATGCTGATTGCATGGAAAAGCTCAGTTTAGAGTTTAAAACTCTAATGCTGGCTGAAAGGAAAAAGTTCAGTTTAGGGTTTAAAACCCTAATGCTGACTAAAAGGAAAATTCAGTTTAGGGTTTAAAACCCTAATGCTGATTGCATGGACAAGCTCAGTTTAGAGTTTAAAACTCTAATGCTGGCTGAAAGGAAAAAGTTCAGTTTAGGGTTTAAAACCCTAATGCTGACTAAAGGGAAATTCAGTTTAGGGTTTAAAACCCTAATGCTGATTGCATGGAAAAGCTTAGTTTAGAGTTTAAAACTCTAATGCTGGCTGAAAGGAAAAAGTTCAGTTTAGGGTTTAAAACCCTAATGCTGACTAAAAGGAAAATTCAGTTTAGGGTTTAAAACCCTAATGCTGATTGCATGGACAAGCTCAGTTTAGAGTTTAAAACTCTAATGCTGGCTGAAAGGAAAAAGTTCAGTTTATGGTTTAAAACCCTAATGCTGACTAAAGGGAAATTCAGTTTAGGGTTTAAAACCCTAATGCTGATTGCATGAAAAAGCTCAGTTTAGAGTTTAAAACTCCAATGCTGGCTGAAAGGAAAAGTTTAGTTTAAGGTTTAAAACCCTAACGCTGATTAAAAGAAAATTCAGTTTAGGGTTTAAAACCCTAATGCTGATTGCATGGAAAAGCTCAGTTTAGAGTTTAAAACTCTAATGCTGGCTGAAAGGAAAAGTTCAGTTTAAGGTTTAAAACCCTAATGCTGACTAAAAGAAAATTCAGTTTAGGGTTTAAAACCCTAATGCTGATTGCATGGACAAGCTCAGTTTAGAGTTTAAAACTCTAATGCTGGCTGAAAGGAAAAAGTTCAGTTTAGGGTTTAAAACCCTAATGCTGACTAAAGGGAAATTCAGTTTAGGGTTTAAAACCCTAATGCTGATTGGCTGGGGATAGAGCTTTAGAATGCTATACGATCATCTTTCTGAGTTTTCTTGTTTTAATAGAAAAATAAGAGGGAGTTTTGCGGGAACTTACCTTTTGAGTGAATTCCTTATTGCCAAAATGTTTCTTGTACCCGTGTACCTTCTTCTTTGGGCGACACCTGCTTCTTGCACGGTTGTCTTGGATTAATACCTGTTTCGACTTAAAGAACAATTGTTAGTTCGAAAATGACGGTCGGTTCGGTGACCTTGATCGTTCCCGGTTGCTTTGTTGCGTCTTCATTTCTGTTGTGAAGTCCCGCCATTGATTTGATTCATATGCCGAAACCTTTTAGACCGCTCAGGCTTGTGTTTCCAGATTCTGTGATGATTTGCCTCGTAAGGCTCTTTTTTCTTTTCTCTTTTTTTTGTGTCCCGTTTTGCTTGGAGGTTCTCAACGGGGATTTTATTGGAGGTATTTTGTGGGGATTTGTACAAAAGGGAAGCTCTGTGGGGAATATTTACAAAGTGGATTCTTTGTGTGGATTTTTGTACAATGGGCATGCTGGGGATTTATTTCATAGTGGGATTTCTAGGATTTGTTGGGGTAAGCTTGTTGGGGAATGTTTACAAAAGGACTCGCTGGGATGTGCTGGGGAGATTCTATTTTTTTTTTTATATTGAGGAGATTTTGTGGGAGATTGTACAAGACTCTGTTGGGATTTGTACAGGGGGAGACTCTGTGGGGATTTGTCCGAAGGTGGACTTGCTGGGGAAGATTTCAAGATTTCTCTCTTTTTCCTTTACTCCGGAACACCATCAAACGTCATGATTCATCATGCTTGGGTAATCATATCAACGAGATGAGGTGCTTTCCTTCATGAGACGGGATTCCGTGCAAACAAACCATGCCACCTACTCTTTCCGGTGTGTCCTGAACTCGGGGTTAAAATGCAAAAGGGATTCGAAAAGAAACAAAGCAGGGGAAAACAAATCAGAAAAGGAATACCCTTTTCGGGACGAGAAAGACTTATCTGAGGAAGATAACGCTGGCTTTAAATGACATGACATGCTCTTTGGACTGGACGTCCGACCTTCCATGAACTTGCGTTTTCCTGAACCAGAACAGATCTGTGATTCCAAAACCGGTGGAACTTTGCTGAGACCTTCTTGGGGTGGCGTCATTCCTTTTCGGCCAACAGCGCCCTTTGCGGGTTTTCACTGGCTGACCTCTCTCATTTCTCTTCCTGTCATCGCTTGATAGCACTCTTTGCGAGTTTTTACTAAACAAGCTCTCTCATTTTGGTTTCTCTACTCCCGTTGCCTCGTGGTGCCCGAAGGTTTTCACCGCCGAGACTCTCTCATTTTATTTCTCTCAACTCAGGGTGTGCCGGTTTCCATTTGTGATGCTTATTGGTTTCCCACTATCTTTGGTAATTGATTTGAAGGCTTGTACTTGGTAAAGAGAGGTAGCTGATACTAAACTTCTCAAGTGTCCGACATGCCCCGGTTTTCAATTTCAGGGTGGATGGGATTTTGTTGTTGGTGTGACTGAACCTCAGGGAGAGGCTGCCTACGTATCCTTTCGGAATCAAGTCAAACGTAGTTCAGGCCTCAATCAACGTTTTGTTTTGTTTTCTTTTCTTTTTTTTTTTTTTGTAAGCGGCTCAAAAGTTGGTAGAGAGAATTGGGTAGTGTTTGGGGAGCAGTGGGGAATAAACACCTTCGCCATTTTCAACGTGTCAGGACCACTTGGAGTATGATCTAGACGTAGTACCTCTTGACTGCATCTGCATTCACCGCTGTGTCAGGGTCATTTCCTTCGATATCACCTAAATACAATGCTCCTCTTGGCAATATTTTCCTTACGATGTATGGGCCTTTCCAATTTGGGGCAAACTTTCCTTTTGCTTCTTCATGATGCGACAGAATACGCCTCAGTACCAATTGTCCTACTTCGAAATTCCGAGGTCGGACTTTCTTGTTGTAAGCACGGGCCATCCTTCGTTGGTATAACTGTCCGTGACAAACTGCAGCCATCCGCTTTTCATCAATCAACGTCAATTGCTCCAGTCGAGCCTTGACCCACTCGCTGTCTTCGATTTCGGCTTCGACAATGATTCGAAGCGAATGAATCTCTACCTCTGCCGGTATTACAGCTTCGGTCCCATAAACCAAAAGATAAAGAGTTGCTCCCACCGATGTGCGCACCGTAGTGCGGTACCCCAATAATGCAAAAGGTAACTGCTCATGCCACTGTCGGGAACTTTGTATTGTTTTCCTCAAAATCTTCTTGATGTTTTTATTTGCAGCTTCCACAGCACCATTGGCTTTTGGCCGATAAGGAGTGGAATTCCTGTGTGTTATCTTGAATTGCTCGCACACATCTCCCATCAAGTGACTGTTCAAGTTTGCTGCATTATCTGTAATGATAGTCACAGGAATACCGAAGCGACAGATAAGATTTGAGTGTACAAAATCCACCACAGCTTTCTTGGTGACCGACTTGAGAGTGACGGCTTCTACCCATTTTGTGAAGTAATCGATGGCAACCAGTATAAACCTGTGTCCATTCGAAGCCTTTGGTTCAATTGGTCCAATGACGTCCACGCCCCAAGCGACAAATGGCCAAGGTGCGGACATGGGATGCAGTTCCGTGGGAGGTGCATGAATCAAATTACCGTGCACCTGACACTGATGACACTTTCGAACAAAGCTAAAGCAATCCTTCTCCATGGTCATCCAGTAATAACCTGCTCTAAGGATCTTCTTTGCTAAGACATACCCGTTCATGTGAGGTCCGCACACACCTGCGTGTACTTCGTGCATGATCTTTTTCGCTTCCTCGATATCGACACATCTTAGGAAATTGAGGTCCGGAGTCCTCTTATATAACAAATCACCGCTCAAAAAGAAACCACTTGCATGTCGCCTAATGGTCCTCTTTTGATCTCCAGTAGCGTGCTCGGGGTATTCTTGTGTCTTCAGGAATTTCTTGATGTCATGGTACCAAGGCTGCGTATTTGATCCCGCCTCGATTACACTGCAGTAACCGTGTCTTTCCTTGATTTGAATTTCCAAAGGATCGACGTGGGCGTTGCCCGGGTAGGGTAACATAGAAGCCAGAGTAGCAAGTGCATCTGCCAATTCATTGTGACACCTTGGAATATACCTGAACTCTATTGAGGTAAAGCGCTTGCTGAGGTCCTCCACATGTTGTCGGTATGGGATACGTTTGACATCCCGAGTTTCCCATTCGCCTTGAACTTGTCGGATGATCAGGTCAGAATCTCCCATAATCAGTAAGTCTTCGACATCCTGATCGATTGCCATATGTATGCCCATAATGCAGGCTTCATACTCAGCTGTATTGTTTGTGCAAAAGAAACGCAGTCTAGCTGTGGCGGGATAATGCTGACCAGAAGGCGAGATCAAGATTGCCCCAATCCCTACACCCTTGGCGTTCACGGCTCCGTCAAAGAACATCTTCCAAACGTGAGCTTCCTCCGAGATTATTTCTACGGTGTTTACTTCTTCATCTGGGAAGTAGGTATCCAATGGCTGGTATTCCTCATCGATCGGATTTTCGGCCAAATGATCTGCTAACGCCTGGGCTTTCATTGCCGTGCGAGTGACATAAACTATGTCGAATTCCGTAAGCAAGATTTGCCACTTAGCCAGTCTCCCAGTAGGCATTGGCTTCTGAAATATATACTTCAAAGGATCCAACCTGCTTATGAGGAATGTAGTGTGGGCTTGGAGATAATGTCTCAGCTTTTGTGCAACCCATGTGAGAGCGCAGCATGTCCTTTCCAACAGTGTGTATTTGGCCTCGTAACCGGTGAATTTCTTGCTCAGGTAGTAGATTGCTTGCTCCTTCTTTCCGGTTATGTCGTGTTGCCCGAGGACGTAACCGAAAGAGTTCTCCAAGACTGTCAGATACAAGAAAAGTGGCCTCCCTGGTTCTGGAGGGACCAAGACTGGGGGATTCGAAAGGTATTCTTTGACTTTATCAAAGGCTTCTTGACACTCTGTTGTCCACTTAATCGCCGCATCTTTCCTTAACAGCTTGAATATGGGCTCACACGTGCTTGTGAGCTGGGCAATAAACCGACTGATGTAGTTCAACCTGCCCAACAGACTCATCACGTCTTTCTTTGTTCTTGGAGGAGGCAAATCTCTGATGGATTTTATCTTAGTTGGATCTAGCTCGATACCTCTCCTGCTTACGATGAAACCCAAAAGTTTGCCCGACGGAACTCCGAAAGCGCATTTGGCTGGATTTAGCTTCAAGTCATACTTCCTTAGCCTCTCGAAGAATTTCCTCAAGTCTTGGATGTGGTTATCCTGCGTCCTGGACTTGACTATCACATCATCCACGTACACCTCTATTTCCTGATGCATCATGTCATGGAAAATGGCGGTCATGGCCCTCATGTAAGTAGCCCCAGCATTCTTTAGACCAAATGGCATGACCCGATAACAGTAGGTGCCCCAAGGCGTGGTGAAAGCAGTTTTCTCGGCGTCCTTCTCATCCATCAGCACCTGATGATACCCGGCATAACAATCTACAAAAGATTGTATTTCGTGTTTGGCGCAATTGTCAACGAGGATGTGGATGTTGGGCAGCGGGAAATTATCTTTAGGACTTGCTCTGTTCAGATCTCGGTAATCTACACATACCCGAGTTTTCCCGTCCTTTTTCGGTACTGGAACCACATTCGCCAACCATGTTGTGTATTGGACTACCCGGATCACTCCTGTTTTCAGTTGCTTGGTGATCTCCTCTTTAATTTTGTCACTGACCTCGGTTTTGAACTTTCGTTGCTTTTGTTGAACCGGAGGACAATCAGGATGAATCGGCAATTTGTGAACCACTAGATCGACACCTAGTCCCGGCATGTCATCATATGACCAAGCAAACACGTCTTTAAATTCAAGAAGAAGTTGAATTATCGCCTCTCGCGTTTTCTTGTCCGTGTGAATGCTTATCTTGGTCTCCCGGATTTCTTCCGGGGTTCCTAAATTTACCGGTTCAGTGTCATTCAGATTTGGCTTAGGTTTATTCTCGAAATATTCCAACTCTCGGTTTATCTCCCTAAAAGCCTCTTCCGCATCATATTCTGGTTCTGGGTTCATTAATTCGCAGTTAAATAGCTCATTGTGACCTGGGCGTGAAGTCCGCAAGCATGTCATATTTAAAGCCGCATTATTAGGACTGAAAAGGAAGATAAGAGGAAAAGTAATAAAATCAGAACAAAAGAAAGAATAGGAAAGCAATGATGATTTTTTTTTATTTTCTTTGGAAAATTGGAAGACAACAACGTTTACAACTAGGAATTCGGAACAACAATTGAAAAGAAGAAAACGTTCAAGTTATGTCCCGGAGATAACTTGTGATACAGGAAAGGTGGCAGGACAGGTCTACCCGGACTTCCGTCTAGTTGGGAATGGCGTGATCTCCCAGTTTTGGAGCTTGGCGTTTGGCCCCATGTACATCATCTCAGCAGTGCTCGTGCCTTCGCCTGGTTGAACCATGTGGACCTCGTAGAGCATTTCCCTCATTGCCCCACATATTTCCTCGATTTCCTCAACTGTGAAGACCTCATCTTCTTCTTCTTCAGTGTACCTTGGCCTGACAAAAGTCGCATGTAAATCCGGCAGTGGTTGAGGCAACTTCCAGCCCTCATTTCTCCTTTTCTTTGCCCATTTTTCGTCTGCTGGAGTAGGTTTGAAACCTAGTCCAAAAGGTTTCTTGATGACTGGTAAAGTAATGGGTTCCGTCATTCCCTGAAGGGTTCGTCCAAGCCCCTTCCCTGGCCTAAATCCGTGTCGGATCATCTCTTTGGCCACCATAACCGAAGCGTTAGACAAGAAAGGCTGGGGGCAAGGTACTCCCTCTTCGTGCTGCTCTGCCAATACCACCTCGAAAGCTTGATAGACCGTATGCTCACTCCCTTCTCTTGGTTCAAGATACGGGATAGATGGGTCCCGATAAATGGCATGTTCATCTTCTCCATGGACCACGATCTCTTGGTCTTCATACTCGAACTTCACCATCTGGTGAAGAGTAGAAGGCACGGCTCCTGCCGCATGGATCCAAGGCCTGCCAAGGAGGAAATTGTAAGATGTGTCCATGTCGATCACTTGGAAAGTGACTCGAAATTCGACTGGTCCTATGACCAGCAGCAGGTCTATTTCTCCCATAGTGTCTCTCTTGATACCATCGAAAGCTCTTACGCAGACGTTGTTGGGTCGGATTCTTCCGGTCTCAATTTCCATTCTTTGCAGCGTGGAGAGCGGGCAAATGTCAACACCTGATCCCCCATCCAGCATCACCCGCTTGACATAGTAGTCCTCACATTTGACTGTTAAATGCAATGCCTTGTTGTGTGCTGCTCCTTCCGGGGGTAGATCGTTCTTGCTGAAGGAGATTTGGTTGACGGCGAAGAATCTTTCTGTCATCCGCTCTAATTGCTCCACCGAGGTTTCAACCGGCACATATGCCTCATTCAGGGTCTTCAGTAAGATCTTTTGATGCTCGGCCGATCTTGTCAATAATGATAGCATGGACACCTGCTCAGGGTGCTTGCGCAACTGATCTATCACTTCGTAATCCGGCATCTTCATTTGTTGGAAGAACACTTCCGCTTCTTCAACACTCACGGGCTCCTTTGGAGGGAAGCGCCTTTGTGTGGCGTTGTTCAGTTCTTGGGTATTTGAGTACCCTCCAACGAAAGTATTTTCTGGAAGTTCTTCCATGACCTCCTTACCTTTGTATGTTACCAAAGTCTTTTGATAATTCCACGGCACTGTGGACGGGTTGGTCATTGGCTTTTGTGGCACACGTCCGATAACCACTGGCTCATTCAGCCGAGGTGGTTGAATCGTCCCCCGGACCACATAGGCCCCTTTTGGCACATACATAGGTTTTGTCTTTTTGATCCCGAAGTTCTGCGTCTTCTTGGCTTGACCTCGCGGTATGTAAAGAACTCCACCCTTTGCTGGTACTACTTTCTTCTCCACCTTCTTTTCAGGCTTGCTTTCTGCAGCCTTGGCCTCCTCCCCCCTTTCTGATTTCTGGTCTATTTCAGGCCTCCTCCCTGTGTCGACAATGGCAATTATGGCTTTCAAGGCAGGGTCGAACTCTTTATCTTCACAAATCATGCCGATCAGCGGCCCATTATTGTGAGCGGGCAATGGATTGTTAGTTACATTTGGGATCTCTTCGTCCCTTAGCACTATCTTCCCCTGCTCTATCAAATTTTCGACCACTCTTTTCAATGACCAGCAGTCGTTTGTATCATGTCCTTCGGCCCCTGAATGATAGGCGCATCTGACTCCGGCTTTGTAAGAAGGAGATGTCGGGTTTTGCCTCGTTTGGGGAATTGGTTGCAAGAAACCCAACTGGACTAGCTTAGGGAACAATGTAGAGTATTGTTCACCGATGGGCGTGAAAGTCCGCCGTCGAGGTGGCTCCTGGGGGCGGTAGTTATTCTGCGGGGGTTGTGGGTTATAGTGGTTGCGGTAAGGAGGCTGATTTCTGGGAGGTGGAGCTGGGCCTCGGTTGACTTGTTGTGGTGGATGGTTATAAGGTTGGGCATTCATGACCATATAAGGTTGATGAGCATATGCCACATTTGAGTGGGGGTAGTAGTGTTGTGGGGCCCTTTCCGGAAAATGGGGCCTGGGATGACGATACTCCCTTGTTTCAGAGGCTGCCATAGCCGTTTCTTCCTTCTTCTTTCCCCTTGTCGTTCCTCCCGACCCGCTTTGGACGGCCTGAGAGGTTGCCCTTATGGCTGCTTGACTCAAAATCCTTCCCGTTTTCAACCCATTCTCTACCATCTCTCCTATCTTGATCGCTTCTGCGAATGGCTTACCCATGGCCGACATCATGTTTTGGAAATAGTCAGACTCTTGAGCTTGGAGAAAGGTGGTGACCATTTCCACTTCATCCATGGGGGGCTTCACCCTCGACGCCTGTTCACGCCATTTAATAGCGTACTCTCTAAAGCTTTCCGAAGGCTTCTTCTTCAAATTCGACAGAGAGTTTCGGTCTGGCGCAATGTCGATGTTATACTGGAATTGCTTTACAAAATCTCTGGCGAGATCATCCCATATATGCCATCGGGACATTTCCTGATCCATATACCATTCTGAAGCTATCCCTACTAAGCTTTCCCCAAAATATGCCATGAGCAGTTCTTCTTTTCCGCCGGCTCCCCGCAATTGGTTGCAGTATTTCTTAAGATGTGCAATGGGGTCACCGTGCCCATCGTATTTCTCGAATTTGGGGGTCTTGAAACCCGTTGGCAGGTGCACGTGAGGGAACATGCACAGGTCGGCGTAAGAGACGCTCTTTTGTCCGCTCAACCCTTGCATATTCTTCAAACTTTGTTCAAGGCTTCTCATTCTCTTAGCAATCTCATTTTGTTCCGCAATCCTGGGGTTCTGATCCTGTCCCGGTGCGAGTTCGCACTGAGGCGGTAGAGGATTATTGTTGGTAGCGAACCTGGTTGGTTCCATTGAGAATGATGGTGCTTGGAATGTAAAAGAGGACGAGTCAAAGCTTGGCTTGTATGTGGCAGGCTGCGCCGTAGCTGGGCAAAGCGATGCAGTAAAGATGTTCATGCTTGCATCAGTGGCCGACATTCGGGGATGAGGCTCAGAAGGTGATCCTGCGGAGAAGGCGGAGGTGGCTGGGTACCCGAATGGGGTAGCAGGGTAATTTATGGGGACATTAGAAGTCCCACCTGACCTGGAGAATAATTCAGGGAATCCGGGGATGACACTTGGCGACTCTTTCCCATTGTTCCAGTCATCCAGCATTTCCAACATGCGGAGCCGTAGGATTCTATTTTCTTCCGCAGTTGCGGATTCAGGCGTGAGGACGGCTGAGATTGAGCTCTCCTCAGAGACGGGGACTGTTTGCAATGGAATTTCCGAAGACATTTCCACACTTCCTTTTGACCTGGTGAAGTAAGTGTGAGTACTGCTTCTGGTCCTAACAGCAGGTAGTTGAACACCTCTCCTTGATCTCGTGAAGTATGAATGCGAGGCCAGACTTTCACCAAACCAACCGTCTTTTCAAAAGAACCCTGGAAAAAAAATGCTCAATGACAAACGCACGGTTAATTCTGCAGCCAATAATAGATAGTTAATCTCACGTTGGGCATGATGCACCTATACAGTTAAGTGGATTACTATATGTCTGCTACGAGAGCATGCGTCATTCCGGTACTTTTCCTCTTATTTCCCTTTTTTTTCTTTTCTTTTGTTTTCCTTTTATTTTATTTACATTTATTTTTCTTTTATATTTTTTTTTGTAGCAAAAGAAAATGCGATCGGATCCGATGAGGATTGCCTACGTATCACGATACTCACGTGAATCAGATCATTACGTAGTTCGAAAACACAAATGAGCGTGAAAGAAGCAAACTCTTTATTATTGAAGCAGTCTATTACAAACTACATTTTGCAAAAGAAAAAGCAAACTTTGAAAATAAACCTAGACTCAAAAATAGACTAAAAATCACCCTGATGAAAAAACAGGTAGAAGATGCTAAGATACAGATTTGACCTATGAATGCATTATGGTTTTAAAAATTGGTTTCCGCGGGGCGTCGTTCGGCCTCGCCGCGGTCCTAGGCGTGAGATCCCTCTCAAGTTGCTCTAGCTCGTGCATAGTCTGCTTGACATAACCCATTACTGCCGAGAGGACGGTAGCGCTGGACATGTTCTCACATCGTAGGCATCGTCTGGTGATGGCATGGGCAATGGCCTTGATCCTATCTCTGGTTTGCTTCTTCTCTACGAGCAGGCGTTTTGTCTGATCGCTGCATATCTTGAAAACTTGAGCATCTTGTACATGCTGATGCTTCAGTCGTCGTACTTCCAACTTCATCTGGGCTATTGAGTCATACCAGTATCTGCTCTCAATTTGGAAATCCTTGGCCTGATTAGCTGCTTTGATCTCAAGTGCAGCCATCTCTCTCTTTATCTTAGCAACAGTCTTCTCATGGTCGCTTTTCAATCGATTCAGGTACCTGCGATGCTTATCCGTTCTTGTATCCCACTGTGCTTTGAGCTCTGCTATGATGTTTTCAGATTTCTCCAAACCATCTCGCCATTCCCTGATTTCACCTTTTAGCCCTTTTATCAGCTGCTCGTCCGATCGACGCCTTGGTTGTCTATCTGCATCCAACCTTATCTGTTTGATCTGGGCTCTGAGCATTTCATTTTCTTGAATCAACCTGTTCCGCTCTCCCAGATCGGTAGCAACTTGCACGTTGTGTTCATATTTCAATTTTTCCACTTGTTGCTTTAACCTGCTGATTTCGGTGCAATAGCCTTTTTCTTTTGCTAACCAATCCCACTGCTTTTGTGATGATTCGGTAAAATTCCGGATGTGGGGTCTCTTAGCTGGCCTTTCATGCTCGAGTTCCCTTCTGTACCATGCAAGGTAACCTGGCGCCGTTTCTCCTTTGGCTTGATCCCGCACGCAAGTATCTGATTTCAAATATTGACCCTCATTCCAGATTTGGCGAATCTTTGCTTCTGGGAACTGTCCGTTAGGACTTATCTCAATTGCTTGAGTGCTTAGATCTTCCTCATGAGGTACTGTCTGGCATCTTCCGAACTGTCTTAAAACTCGGCAGGGTGCGTAAGGTTGAATGCTCTTAAGCCCCATCAGCAAGAAATGAGTTTTAGCCGCTGACATATATAAGACCTCATCAACGGGCAACCATCCCAACTTCCATTGTATTTGGCTGGCAGTAAGAGCTTGAAAGAACGAGGTCCAAGCCAGGACTCCTTCGGGCAAACTGATCTCTTTGGCTCTCGCGTAAGATTCTTCTATGCGGGTCTTTTCCGGGGAACCATGGCTCAAAATCTCGGAATGATGGCAAAGGTGCTCGGTCATCCATATCTGCAGGAGCATGTTACAACCTTCGAAGAAATTTCCCCCAGCTTTACAAGCTGTGAGAGCTCGAAAGATGTCGGATACCACCATAGGCGCGAGAGTACTGTCACTTTGCGTGAGTAAAGTGCTGACGACCCCAGATATCTTCAAATCAATGTTTCCATCTTTCCTGGGAAATACCAGAAGACCCAGAAACGTTATCATGAACGCCACCCGCCTGTGCTCGTCCCACTTCTGACGAACTCCTTTGCTGCACAGTTTGTTGATTGGATTATTGAATCCCCCCTCGTGACCGTATCTATCATATATGAAGCATGGAGTACAGAATCCGGCTGCTAGATCCGGGTTGTGGACTGTTCTAGGTATTTTCAATGAATCCAGGAACCGATGTACCGTGACGACTCTTGGGGCGACCAAGTATTTTTTCCTCAACGGAAGTTCAGTATTCCCGATGTATCCGGCCATTTCTTCCAAAGTTGGGGTGAGCTCAAAATCAGAGAAATGGAAAACATTGTGCGCCGGGTCCCAATAGGTAACCAAAGCTCTTATGATATCTCCCCGAGGCTGGATTTCCAACAGACCCACAAGACCTTTCAGATTTTTCTTAACCTCATTTTGCCCTTCAACACCTAGATCATTCCACCATAGCCGTAACTTGATAGGGATTTTGGTCATTATTGAAAAATGTTCATTTTGCATCGTGCTCATCCTGCACATTTATTAAGGTGATTTTAACAAAAATGACTGACTCAAAATATTTTACAGAGGGGACCAAGCTTTGAACACGGCCTTTAAGCACTTCGGGGACGAAGATTTTAAGGCTGTGTGGGTCTAAAAATGCTAAGCAAAACCCAAAAGTGGCTATTTATGCAAAGTCAGCCTTCCGGCGTCCCTTTCGGGAACATTCGGCTATTCATGTCAAAACAGCATCACCTGACTTATTTATGACTCTTTAAAAATTTGAAACATATTTTTTTTTGATTTTGGCTATTTTAGCAAAATGGGGGTTGATCCCGACGAGGGTTGCCTACGTATCTCACATCCGGTGAGAATCAAACCAGCGTAGTTCGGGTATCGTAACATAGGAAAAAAAAATCGATTAAAACTTAGAAATCAGGAATGCGTATTTTTTTACATTTTTTTTTTTGAAAAGAGATAAAGATTAAAGAAACTTTTTTTTTTTTTTTTTATATATTATTATTATTTTTTAAGAAAAATTTGGACTATTATTCTGAATTCATAAAAGGGGTACTACGAAAGAAACAACTCATTTTTTTTTGAATTATGAATTTTCGATTTTTTTTTACTTTTAAAATAAATACCTTTTCTTTTTTTTTTGATCTTTGAAAGTGATAAAAGAAAAATTTTTGTATATATTTTTTTTAACAACTCTCAATAAACAAAACAGTTTTTTTTTTTTTTTTAGAAAAATTCCGGCGAGGTTTTGACACTACTTGGACATTGGTTTTATTTTCCAAAAATAAGTAATTATCTCCCCTGCGCTGCTATTTTCCCTTCTTTTTTTAAGAACCGGTCGACATGCGGAACCGAAGCAAATAAATGCATAACACAGATAGGAATGCAGCATGATGGTCTTTCCATTTCAGGTTGCCTGTCCTAGACGGACCCAACCCCTGTGTTGTGTCCCCTAAGTCAAATGCCATATGATGCAAATAAGCGTTCCTACTAGGGATCCGGCATGAAGTTTCGTTATACTAGGTTTAAACCTTGGTATTTGCCCTAGACTGTGTACCCGAGCGGACAACTCGAGTCGAGGAGGAGGCTACGTACCGGGGACCCGCGAGATCGTCCGGCTTTGTAACTTGTCCGACCTCTTTCTTATTTCAAGTATTGACACTAACAGAATAGGGAGTCTCGACCAGCGAGCTTCTCCCCGGAGGTAAGAAAAGAAGGGTTTCGGCACAGTTTATATACAGTTCAGATAATATCAAAAGCGGTAAAAGACAACATTTAGCACTTTTATGCAAAACATGTAATAAAGATCAGATAATAAAGCCAAATATAACAATTATTCTAAGCTCGAATTCTGAACCCTGAACTAACGTTCTGGGAGCACTTCCCCAGCAGAGTCGCCAGAGCTGTCACACCTCCTTTTTGCGCGCCCGCCCCGAAGGGTTAGAAATGCGCGGGTGGAGTTTTTCCAATTTAAGTGACAATATTCGAAATGGGATTATTTATTTAATTCAGAGTCGCCACTTGGGAAAGGTTTGGCTTTTGGTGTCCCAAGTCACCGGTTTATCTTGAATCCCAAATCGAGGAAATTTTCGACTTTTCCAAATGAAGTCTGCGAACCAGAAATTCTAAGTAAGGAATTCTGTTGACCCGAGGGAAGGTGTTAAGCACCCTCGAATCCCGTGGTTCTAGCACGGTCGCTTAAATTGTTATAATGGCTAAATATCTGATTTAAATACATGTTGTGACTTATGTGCTTTTATTAAGTTTTAACCGCTTTTATTATTATTATTTATTTTTATAGAATTGCAACGTCGTGAAAACGTATCTCGAACCACGTCACAATCAATGCACCCGTAATTGTTAACACATTTCGACTCCATTGAGATTTGAAATTGGGTCACATAAATGCGCACCCGAATTTAGGAATGTAATTTGATTAAGTCGCGCCTAAAGAATCTAACGCGTTATTGTCTTCGGGGAGGGGAGTGGAATTCACTAAACAGCCCGTCCCAAATTCTAAGTATTTACTATGACCAATTATTGAGGGCCCCGCAATTTGCCTTTGATTCGGCGAGGCTCGTCTCATTATTTTAGAAGGGTACCCTACAAGGACTACATTTTTACTACATTTATCTTTAAAGGGAAGGATGATGCCGAATTTTGCTGGTTTAGACAAATACGGACTGAATCCTTATTATGTTTGCCGAACCTAAACTTGTTTGATTACCTGATTGATTGTTCATGAGGTGAAAGCTACGGCATTCTTTGTCTTCAACAAGTGAATATGCTTATTAATTCGCTAAGTGAGATTGCAAACAAACTAACAACATATATTGAGTTATGTTTTAACGACCTCCAAGTTCTATTCTTAACACTCTAACCTATTTGAAATTGATAAAGAAATCGGATGTATTATTAGGAAAAATGACTACTAATTGAACTCAAAATGATTATTAGTTTTTCTCAACAATCATTACATCATTTCGAAATGAAGAATCTGTACCGAAACCTGATATCAAACTGGCATTGGAACAAATAAACTGACAAGCGAAACTGGCATTCATAGCCAGACTTTTAATATGACTGCATGAGAGTTTGTTTGGGATACATCTATCCCAGACCTAATACCACAGATTTGTCGATTCAGTGGTCTAAGCAGAAATACATACAAGTGTTTGCCCTGACTCTATGTTATACAGTCGTAACTAAACCAAACAGTATTATACTGAACTGAACGTATCCCAAATCAAACATGCTGTCTATCATATTGTTATTGCTATTGAACAGCGCTATCTAACAGTCCATCTCAGCAGAATGTATGCTAGTTTTATACAAAGTGTTTGCAGTTTGCAGTAAAATACAATCCCACTAACATTCGACCTATTTTTAACACCAATGTTATAACATGAACAGCTGTTCTTTTCTTTATTTCAACTTCAAACTTTCAACAATACAAAGTTTCAGAGGTTGTGTACCTGGAAATATTTGACAATTGAAGGAAAGGGGGAGTCAGCAGAATATAATGACAACAAAATGCAACAGCAATCACAGCACTATCAGTAACAGCAGGGCAGAAATAGCAGCAGACAAAGCAATACAGCAAGAACCCAGCTCGAGTGCAGAGATGCAAATATAGCCAATAGAAAGCAATAGCCAAATAACAGCAACACCCAGTGGAGTAGAATCAGAAACTCCAGATAGTAGTAGACCAATGAAAGCACTCAACTAATAGACACAACTGAGATTTCAAAGGATCAAAATTGGCTTGAACAAATTGAAACAACTGAAAACCCAATAACAATAGGAGGAAGAAGGTTTCTGATTGTTGGTTGTATAGCTTCTATCCCTTAACCTCTCTCTATCTCTGTTTGTGTTTTTCCTATTCAGCTCTTAAGGTTCAATGTCTATCCTTTTGTGTGTGTGTGTATGTATTTCTATCTCTCAATCCTGTCTCTAATTCTGTCTGTATCTCCAGAACTTCAACTCCCCTCTATCTATGCTCTCTCTGACCTCTATTATCCGATGGTATCCTCTTTTTTTTTTCTATCTCTGTATGTCCTCCCTTTTATAAGCTTTCACATTACCCCTTTTACAGCCTGTTTAGACCAACAGAAACCCCCTCATGTGCTGCCCTCTTTTCAGTTCCACTTAGTCATTTAAGTATTAACCAAAACCCCATCATATTCCCTTGGCAGGCTTACTTTTGTAATGTTTATTATTTCTGAAACTAAAGTAGGGTGTGGGCAGCAGGATGTATCTGACAGCATATGCTGTCAAAATATTTTTAAATCAAACAAAAGCCTTTATGCACATGTTGTGCACAAGTGCACAAATGCACATGTTGTGCACAAGTGCACATGCCCTCCAATTCTGACTGCAACTTAAACAAAATCAAACCCTTTACACTTCTGATTCAGATTAACAACTATAAGTAGCTAAATTCAATTCCCAACTGATTCATACAATGCTAAACAGGAGCAAATCAATTTGTATATTGTTCAAACATCTGAAACTAATTGACGACATATGTCGACTCGACTATACTAGTTATAACTCGTACAATCGAGACCAAAGTCAGACATTTAACAGTATCGAACACATGATTCGAAATTGTACTGACTACGCAAAATTACATGGGAAGAATCAGTTGGTCAGTTCACATTTGAAACCCAATTAATTGCACAACAAATACATATATACAAATTATCAGAACAATTAGAAGAAAGACTCAATCAAACAACAAAGGTTCAGGCGAGATGGACAGGAACAGTTGATAAAACTCAAAACACAGATTAAAAACAAAACCAGAACAAATCTTTTAAACGAACATGGACTAACATAAATAAGCAAAGAGAATCAAAACTCACCTCAAATCTTGAAAAATCAAAAGCCTTAACTCGGATTCGGGCAGACCTTTCTTAAGGCTGAACGGGCTTTAATCGAAGTGTTTCTCAGATGAGAAACACTTCGATTAAGGTCCATTAGACCTTAATCTTTTAGTTTGAACAAAACACGGACCATCGACGAAGACCTTCAAAGTTCCAAAAATTAGATCCGGGATTCGTGCTTCCCTGGTCAGATTCGGACCAAACCAAGCATGGTTTGGTCACGAGGGGGTCTGGGGACTGTCTGGTGCGAAGTTGAGGTCGATTGGTGTAACTCGGGTTCCGACTCGAATCTTCAAATGAAGATTCGAGAAGGTGGGGAGGGATTCGAACTAAACGGCCAACAGATCGATGTTCAGGGCGGTGAGGGGGTTCTATGGTGTTCAGGCGGAGGTCATCGGCGTTCATGCCGCCGGGATTAATGGCGAGGGATAAGGGGGCGGCTAGGGTTTCGTGGGGAAGGAGGTGAAGACGGAAGCTGGGGTATTGGATAGGGGGGCAGGGTGTGGTAGGAGGCTTATATATGGAATGGGGGATTGATTTCAACCGTTGGATGAGACGAGATGGACGGCTTGGATCTGAAGGTTTAAACAAAACGTCGTCGTTTGGCTTAGTAGGGGTCAGAATTGGTTCGGGTAACGGGTCGGGTAGTGGGGTTACGGGTGAAAGATCCGGACCGTTGGATCGGCTTGGTTTAAACGGTTGTGATGGGTTGGCATCGAAACGACGTAGTTTTGGTGTTAAACTACGTCGTTTTATGGCCTGGGGGTGGGCTGTTTGGACTGGTGGCTTGGGCTGTCCGTTTGGGCATTATTTGTTTGGGCCAATTTTAATAAATTGGCCCAAATCCGGAAAGGCAAGGCCCCCCCCCCCCCTTTTTTTTTTATTATTATTATATAAAAAGAAATACAAAACTAAATAAAATCAAACACCCAATACAATTATTCACACACACGTTAAAATAATTCAAAAATGGGTAAAATTAAACAAAAAATAAAATCACGGACGAAGATGCCTATTTATGATTTTCTATTTAACGACCGGATTACGGTTTGAATTATGCAGGACACATATATTTTCGAATTTTATTTTTTTAATAAAGTAAATAAATAAAAATGGGCCGAAGTCACAAATAAATCAACAAGGTGCCGCACAGAAATTCAAAATTGTACAGCAGGGCCAATTATTATTTTTTTATTTCTTTTTGAAGCGATTGTCGTGCGAAACAAAAATCACGTGCTCAATTATGCATTTTTCCAAAATAATACAATAATAATCGTATTATAGATAAACACTAAATGAAAAAATTAAAATATTGTAGAACAAAAACTAATGTATAAAGAGGAGAATAGATATAATGTGAATCTATCCACATTTTAATTTTATTTGATAAAATTAAATAAATAAATAATACTCAAAAATATTATATTAAACTGTTAATTTATTAAAAATTCATATGTCAATTTAATAATATTAAGTAATGGATAATACAATTAGATAAGCAAGTAATAAAAAAGAAATAAAATATAAATTTAAGTTAATAAATAGAAGTCATGTGGTCTAAAAGAAGACGTAAAAATTGTGTTATTATAAACCATCTCACTAAAGGTAAAACAAGAAATTTAAAGTTAAATTATTTCTAAATGTATAACATTCTTTTCGAGACAAACTTAAATGGAAAGTATAACATATAAGTTGGGACAGAAGGAGTGGTACTTTGATATAAATGTACTTTTTATTTACAAAGATAAAAATCCTTAATCAAATTTAAATATAATGACCTTAATGCAATAAATCCATGAAATTAGACTTAATTAAACCCATCCAAATCTTTTATAGTGACGGAGATAGGGCAAAAACTCTTCAGTCCCAATGGGAGATTCAAAGAGTACACAGTCCCGCAGCCACAAGTTGAAGGTTCCTCGCCATTTTCGGAACACGAGAAAGACGCAATCGTTTTTCGATAATCTGACAGAAGAACTCCTTAACGAAATACTCATTAGACTACCATACAGCAAAGAAGCAATACGATGCAAATGGTATGCAAACGCTGGTTTTCTCTAATCTCCTCTCGTTACTTCGTCACCTTTTTCATAAATCGTCGCCATAATAAAAATCTACCCTTTACCCTAGTTTTCCATGATGAACGACATGTAGAATACGTGGAGTTTCACTCCGTACAGGGTTTATCAAAACATGTGGATTTGAGATTTCTCTCAGCAGGTTGGAATAAAAGTGAAATTTGTTTAGAAGCATCCTGTGGTGACTTAATTTTATGCTCTGTGATGGATAATTACATGAAGTCATCATCTACTATGAATTATTATATCTGTAATATTGTGACTAGGGAATGGTTTGCTCTTCCTCCAGCCCCTTCAGGAAGAGAAATTTTGGTGAAAACATTGGTTTCTTGATTGAGCCTAATTTTAAGGATAATCATCAGTACATGTATCTGGTGTTACGATTTATTCCTTGTGGTAATTCTGAGTTTCTTATAGAAAAGTTTTCGTCTGAGCAAGGGAAATGGACCAAATTGGTTGTTACATCTCCCCGGATTTTGAATTGTTGGTGTAGTACTCATAAGATTTCACTTATTGCCTGTGAAAAGATGTTATTTACAATGGTTCATGAGACTAGCATTATGGTTGACTGTATTCTCGCATTTGATCCATTCAATGATCCTGCCCGATTTCTTGGTATTATTGATGTACCACTTGAGGCTCGACATATTGGTGGTGTATGTAAATTGGGTGTATGTCAAGGTCGTCTACGATTTTCTCAGATAATTTTCCTACAAGCTTCTCCAAGTAGATATCCTTCTATAAGTATATGGGAGCTTGAGGATTACAGGACGGGGAAATGGTGTTTGGTGTACAAGAAAATCCTAAATAACACAGCATTAAGATGCCCCCTCACACTCGGTAATGATTCCAAAGACATGGGTCCTCAGATTTGTGTGCTAGCTTTCCACCCAAATAATGAGAATCTTATACTCCCTCCGTTTCAATTTATGTGAACCTATTTCCTTTTTGGTCCGTGCCAAAAGAATGACCCCTTTCCTTATTTGGAAACAATTTACCTTTATGCAATGATTTATAGCCACACAAAATATATGTGCCTCATTTTACACCACAAGTTCAAAAGTCTTCTCTCTTTTCTTAAACTCCGTGCCCAGTCAAATGAGTTCACACAAATTGAAACGGAGGGAGTATATTTTATTGTTGGTTACTCTGTTGTTGCGTACAATATGCGGACAGAGAAAGTGGAAAGCTCTAGCTGGCCTTCTCTATTGATCAAGCTGCAAGGGTCGACGCGAGAACTAACAACATATTATGGTTCAAATGTGTTACCACTTACCCAAAACTGGTGGCCAACACCAGTACTAAGACAACCCCTTTAATCTTAAAGCTTCATATCAAAGAGTGAGTTGTTTTTTGTAAGCGTGAATTCTCAATGGTCAGTGGTGCTGTATTGCTAGAAACTCGATAAATAATGGTCCTGCTTCCTTTAACCTTCTCCACTTAAATAGGCTTTTGTTGGCATGGTTGAGTCTTGGTCATTTGGAGTAGAGTTGCTGATCATTGTTCTTTTTCTTCTTCTTGTCCTGATCTAGTTCATTCAGGATATTCTAGGCTTATGGTATAATGTTGAACCCAAATCATGATGTTTTTGCTTGGTAGTTAAAGACCTTTCTTTCCTGTTTTGTGTTCATACTTTTGATTTTAACCACTCTGTTAAACTAACTGTTCAATATTGTCATTCCTGTAACTTTAATACTGTCAAAATATGGTATACAATGTACTTACATAATCTAGCATATTTCATGATGCCTAATATTCTCTGCAATAATCTCGTGTTAAAGCTCGCATGTAGCGACCGTCTTCCTTTATTACTTTTATAGATGTTATGATTGAACAGTACACACAAATAATCTAGGTTGCCCTTTAATTTAATTTAATATATGTCATGTTAGACCGGATATAGAATTACTTAATGAAATACTTGTTAGACTTCCGTGCCGCAAAGAAGCAATTCGATGCTAGTTAGTATGCAGGCGGTGGTTTTCTCTCATCGAGGTGAACATGAACATCAATAAGAAGAAAAAAGAAAGCTTCCAAATTCTCAAATTTCTGTTCTTGTCAATGCCCATCCTGGGATAAAAATGAGGATACAACAACACACACAATATTATCCCACACTGTGGGGTCTGGGGAGGATAGTGTGTACGCAGATCTTACCCCTAATTTGTGATTACCCCTAACTTGTGAGGATAAAGAGGTTATTTCCAATAGACCCTCGGCTCAGGAAAGCATAAGCACCACAGTAATGAAAATATAGACAAGAAGGGACAGTACCAAACAGCCATATAAAAGTAGAATAAAAACAACAAGATAGTAAGGTAAACAATGAAAGAAAACAACGGTTAGTCATAAAAACCTACTACCAACAGAAAGCGAGACTGTGTTCCAATACTACTATTATGAACACTCTATACTACCTACTCTACTACCCTAATCCTCGACCTCCATACCATCCTATCAAGGGTCATGTCCTCAGCCAGCTGAAATTGCGCTGTGTCTTGCCTAATCACCTCTTCTTTGGCCTACCTCTACCTCTCCGTAGGCTCTCCAATATCAACCTCTCACACCTCTTCACCGGGGCATGCATCTGTGCTCCTCCTCCTCACATGACCAAACCACCTAAGCCACACTTCCCGCATCTTGTCCTCAATAAGGGTCACACCCACCTTGTCGCGAATAACCTCATTTCTGATCCTATCTAACATGGCGTGCCCGCACATCCATCTCAACATCATCATCTCTGCTACTTTTATCTTCTGGACATGAGCGATCTTGACTAGTCAACACTCAGCCCCATACAACATCGTTGGTCTGACCACCACTCTGTAGAACTTAACCTTAAGTTTCGGTGGCACCTTTTTGTCACACAAAATACTGGAAGTGAGTCTTCATTTCATCCATCCCGCCCCAATACGATGTGTGCCATCTTCATCAATCTCCCCATCCCCTGAATTTTTTTTACTTTTTTTAAGAAACACCCTTAAAAATATTTCTGGCTTCGCCACTCTTTGAGCCTGTAACTTTTTGCAAGTTACATCGAAGCACGGACAGGGAAATATGACAAATCATGTTTAGAAGGTATGTTAATTAATTTAGTTGTCTACCTTCTATCCCTTTTCTCTACTATTTCAGTAAGAAAGAATGAGATTGGCTAGACTAGATTAACAAATAATCCCTACAGATATCAATATTTTTGTCTACATGGTGGTTGCACTACATTTTACAAATATGCAAATAGTATAGATGTGAACAGATTGTTCGCATAGATGAAAAGAATGTGCCGCTCTTCATCCAAGCTACATCCAACAATGAACATTCTATCTCTTATGTATGTAAATAATATCCAGTAACATCCAACAATGTACATTTTGTGCTTTATGTATGTAAATAATATCCATCAGTACAATATCGTCTTATTCAATTTGATAGCCACTTACATGTATAAATTTTTTATCATCTGCAATTCATATCAAAACTAAGTTGATAAAAAAAATAGTAGTTATAGTCTACGCTATTGGGCCCGTACTGGCACATGCTATCACCGCCTAGTTCTCTCATAATTGAGTGAATCTCGTTAGGTAGATTTCTCTTATTGAAATCTGTTATGGTATATTAATTAGATAATTCTGCTATGATACGCAATTATGTTTTTCCCCCTAATTTTTCCTTTTTTATACTATATTATATTTTCTATTCTTTTTCTTCAACCCTAAAACACTTATTCCTCGAAGGAGACATGAGATACAATGCCTTGTTCGGACGACCGTGGATACACTGCATGAGAGCAATACCGTCCACTCTCCACCAGATGATGAAATTCCCAACAAAGGATGGGATTAAAATCGTCTACGAAACAGCATGCGGCAAGGGAAATATTCGCAGTGCACGACATGGCACCGACACCAATATCTCCACTCGCAAAAGAGCCGAAGGGTAATCAAAGTACACATTCGATTAAGCCCGATTATACAAAGTAAAGGACCGTACCGCGTCCTCATCTCGAGTAACTAGGACATATCGGTCCTCGAAACATCGCCGACACATCCCACACTAAGGTATAACCATCTCTCTTTTCATTTCATATTTCATACTAACCCTTATGTAGGTGCCCGACCAAAGCAGTCAAAGCGGTAACCCAGCTTGAAGACCTTAAGGTTTTAAAGCATCCGTTGCACTCTTTTTCTTCGACCGGGCTTTTACCCCGAAAGGGTTTTACCGGCAAGGTTTTTAATGAGGTAACATCCACATGCTACCTAAGGTAGACTCAACAAGTTCGAGGCTCCTTTCTCAATCAACCTCAAACACTTGGGGGCATCCCCTCGGAAGGTCATCCGCTCAGAAAATCCGAGAAATGCCAAATGGGGTCCTAATAGGAAAATGATGTACCGGGCTAAACGGTCGAACGAACCCTGTCCATATAGTCGGGCCACCGACGGCGAAAACATGTACACTTGTACCACATAATTGAAGAATATCTTTTATCAAAGCATCTCACACTCCAAAAGAAGCTCAGCACCTTCACAAAAACGACTCTTCCACCGAAAATGACCCGAACACTCGGGGACTGCACCAACAATTCAACACCTGGACGACCTCTGGGTCGGGACTCCAAAATCATAAGCCCTTAGATGAGGCAACATGAAGATCGCGAAACATTTCCAATGCCAAAAGTACCCCGAATATTGGGGGACTGGCGTCAGAATCTCAAAAACGTATGACCTCAGGGTCGGGATCTCCAATATTGTAAGCCCTCGATGAGGCAATACAAAGTTTGCAGATAATGGCTCCCGAGTGAAGAAAATCTCGATGACCCGGGGACTGCCTTCAAGAGCCACCTCCATCGACTTATCAAAACCCGAGGCTATAAGACCCCGAGCGGGCAGACTCGGTCTCGTAAGACCTACATAAGGTAGAAACTATATCTGTAAGACCTCAAGCAAGGCATGAACAATACTTGTACCAAGTATTCAAAACTGTAAGACCTCAAAGGCATGAAAAAATTGTAAGACCTCAAAGGCATGAAAAACCTGTAAGACCTCAAAGGCATGAAAAACTTGTAAGATCTTACTAAAGGCATAAACCCGATCTCAAAGTTTCGGCTATATATCAAACTTGTAAGACCCCTAAAAAAGCATACCCTCAATATAGATGCCGAAACTATCTCACTCGGGACTCAAAGGCTTTGGCCAAACACAAGTGACTCCAGCCACACGGTTGTACCAGCAAAACTAACGTGACTCGGGGATGCCCAACCATCGCTACAAGGCGTAAGAGCCGTTGTCTCCAGCCCACACAGGCCTTCAATTGCTCTGAATCTACTTTGGAAAGAACTAGTTAAACAGGCTACCCTCGATACAGGCAAAAGAGCTTCGACCATGTCGGCTCCTAAACATCGGCTTAGAGATTCTTAGCCTGCGAGCCAAAACCTCCCGAGGTGCTCGACCATCGCCATTGTGAGCACGTGATTTTTTTCCTATATGAATTACTCCCATAGATTCAAGAAAATAAATTTCTCCCATTATTTGCAATTTTGTAGATCTTTTGTAGGCTGTTTGCATTTGTCTGTGCACGTTTATTTTATTCATGAAAAAAACAAAATATGTTGCATTTACATTTAGGATTTAATTTTATATTTTTTAGATTAATTAACAAATTAGTTGTTTTATAAAAAATGGTAAAATCACAAAAATAACCTATTTTTGCACTTTTTAATTTTAGTTTTGATTTTTGGTAGTTTTTTCTTTAATTTGGTTTAAATTAATTGTAGTTTTTATTATTTAGAGTTAATCATTTGAATTTGGTAGGATAATTTGATTTAGGGATTAATTTAGGTGTTATTTTTATGTTTGGGAAAGGAAAAGAATTTTGAAAAATAAAAAGAAAATTGAATTAAAAGAGAAAGGAGTCTGAATTGGGCTAGATCTATTTAATTTCCCCCAGCCTAAATGAAATTTCCCCCCATACCCGTTCAGTCCAGCCCAAATCCATACCTCAACCCGGTCCGTCTTTACACTTAACCAAACGACATCGTTTGAGACCTCCCCATCTCAACCGTTGGATCAACAAGATCCAACGGGCCGGAACTGATCTCCCCCTGTATAAGACTGTCCGAAAAGCCCCATCCCCCTCAGAACCCCCCTCAATCTCATTGTCTCCAACCAAAATCCTAGAGACGCCGCCCTAGTTTCCACCGCTTGTTGCCGGCGGCGCCGTTCCCAAACCACCCCATCTTTACACCACAGAACCCCCATGATCCCCTCATACCAAATTCACAACTACTTTCTTTCGAATCTGCTAAGAGCTCCTCGAATCTTAAATCCGAGGTCGAGCCCTAAAAGTTCAAAAGTCATTTTCCATTAAACCTGGTAGCATGCATGGTCATAGAGCGTTGTTCCTTCGAGTTTTGAAGTTCGGATTCAACAAGCCTGATGTCGTTCAATTTATTCTTGACAAAGAACAATTAATAGACATTAGTTTTGTTAGGTCCTTTGTGTCCGACAGGTTTCGAGTTCTTATTTGGTAAGTCCCTCTTCCCCTCTTGTATTTTCTTTCTTGCACTGTCCTATTCTCCTCCTCCTTCCCGTTTCTTTAGCCTAGTTTTCTTATACTAATTTGACTGAAATCAGCTTCGAACTTAGTTCTTCCTTTAAGACAGTTTGTTCTTTTCATTTTGTATTCCGTTTCATTTCTTCAATTTTCTTTTCGTTTTCTTAATCGTTATTCTCCATTCTTCTTGATTTTATTTTAGGTTGTGACAATTTTCTGATAATTAGCTTAAGTTAGATTGTTGTTAAATTGCTAATTTAGTTTTAATTCCAGTTTAGTATTTTAGCTTAGAAGGAAAATCATTTGTTAGCTTATATTTTGGTTTTTTTTAAGTCACTCAGTTGTTGCTCTTTTTCGCTTATCGTCAAATTGGCTAATTGGATTTCTGAACCTTTTAGTTTGGCCCTGGGGTTCATATACGACACATTCAGTTGGGTTTGAACCATTGGGTCAAAATTGACCCATGAGATTGCTGGGGATATTAACAGGGTTCCTAAAGCAAAAAACAGAGTTTCTGAGGCTAGTTTAGGAATCGTAAGTAAGGGAATCTCAGTAACATACTAGGGAAGATTCTAGGAAGCTGGGGGTGGGGACTAATGTGAAAAATTATTTTTTAAGCTAAGGTCTCCTAAGCTAAAATGAAAATATCAAAAAGATTAGGGTGAAAAACTAATGCATTTCTGCAGCCCTAAATGCCTTGCCTATAAAGGCACCTTTGGCTTGACATTGAAGTCAGGAAAAGGAGAGAACTAAAAGTCCAGAAAATTAAAAACGACTGAAAAAAATGCTGAGAGGGTGTGAATAATCAGAAAATACAAATAAAGATTACAGAATTACTGTTACATTGAAGTTTTTCTGCAATTCTTGGGGTTTTCAAGTTTTTGAAGTAATCTCTGATTCATTTTTGGGCTCGGAATGGTTTAAAGAAGCTGGATTTGCTATTGTTTAAACTGCTGAAGTATATTTGCTTCTGCTACTGATCTTCTCACGTCTTTTGCTCTAATTGCATCAGGTATTCTCTTGAACTATGGTGGAAATGAAGCCTGATTAAACTTTGTATAAAGATCTGTGACCGAGTTGGAATTAAATGAAAAAATATCAGTCCCTGTTGTGTATTGTTAAATTCTGCCTTGTTATTATTCATGTTTTAGTTTAGCTTCTTATGTGCATCTCATTTTGTTTTAAGTTTTGGATTTGAACTTGTTTGAATGCAATTGATTCAAGGCTGTTTTAGACTTTTTTTAAAAAAATATGTACTAATTAAGGACTGTGGCTCTTAATTTGATTAGTTGAAACTGTTTGGTTTTGGATATGCCTTTCATGGCCATGGTCCAAATGCATATTAGTTCAGATCTTTTGTCTAACAGACTTGATTCATGTTTTGTTTTCCAATTAATCTTTTAAGCCTGCTCTCTTATAGTTTAAGGCATGGTTCAGTGACTTCAGAAAGATCGTCGTTTAAATTCTCCCCCGGTTCATGTGATGATTGTAGACACATGATTTTTGACCCTCCCCGAGAATTTCCACATTTTTAGCGTGAATAAGTGAAATTGGGTCTAAATATAGCTATTTTGACTATTTCACTTTATTTCGTTGCAAAAAGAAAAATTACAAAAATATATATATAATTTTTAGCTTATGTATTTCTCATAAACTTGAAAAAATACAAAAATTGTACTTTATTTTGGTACTTTATATAAATTCGAAAATTACAAAAAAATATAATTCTATTAATGTTTTGTAGTCATTTTAATTTTTGAAAAATACAAAAAATATTACTTTATATTTTGTCTTTATTAAAAAAACGAAAATTAAAAAAAATAGTTTTATTAATATTTTGTAGCTATTTTAAATCTTGAAAAATATACTTAAAAAAGATATAATTTTGTTTAAATATTAGTCTTATTTTTGTTAGTTATTTTGCTTACATAGGACTAGTTGAGCAACGTCGTGTTCCTATTTCTCGGGTTCGGGCAAAAGAATAATATTCGGGTTCAAACTACCCAATTTTAGGCCTAATTTTCGGACCTAGCCCATAATAAACCGAGTCCATGACACATGGGGAACCCCACCACGCGTGGGGGACACAAGTCTCGAACCCCACCACGTGTGGGGCTCATTTCCCTGGGCAAGGATACTAAAATACATGGACATAGCAAGGCAAAAGGGGGATTTTTGATTTTTGGATTGGGAAAAGATTTTTGAGAGAGCACTGTTCGATCTTCTTCCTTTTCCTAAAGGAACCAACGAAAAAACCCTACGGTGAAAAACAAAAAAACAAAAAGGACTTTTCAAAATTTTTTGGAACGAAGGACTTGGGATTTTTGAACGTGTACTGTAGAGCTTCTTCTTCCTAAAGAAGAAGAAGCAAAAAACCTTAGAAAACAAAAAGCAGCCCACTATCGTTCCACCTCCATTAACAACCCCTCGGACCACCTCCTTCCACCTCCAGTAAACCACCAAACGACCCTTCAACCAGCTCCCTCCGTCGTCGTCACTGCCCGTCGACCTACTGTCACAACCAAACAGGCCCGTCACCTTCCCCCAGCACCACGACCAACAGCAACAACCTAACCTCCCGTCAAACCCCCTCCTCCTCACGTCCAGCGACCATCCCGTCAACCAGCTCCCTCCATCGTCTCACACAGCCACGACCACTCCTCCTCCTCCTAGCTCCCCCTCTAGTCGTACCTCCCGTCCTTCATTCCCTCATCCGAGTCGACAATCAAACAACCAGTGAATACCATCGGAAAAACCAGTGGTTTCGCCATCGAACAGCAGCTGTGACTGCGCTGCTGCCTCGCGCCACCGGCTCCCTCCATAGCTGCTCCTCCCTCACATCCAAACGACCCCTTTGCTTCATATCCACGTACCAACTGCTGCGTTGAAAAATATACAGCAGCGACCAACAATCTCAAGTCGTTGACAGACTTGGTCCGAGCTTTCTGCTTCCATCGAGGTCGTCGTTGTTCATCGAGTTCCGGTACGTCGAGGGGTTTGTCCGAGGTTTCGTCGTTGTTCCTCGTTTAGTTGAGGTCAGGTTTGAGTTCCGTCGGGGGATTGTTTGTCGTTCTAGGTTTGTCGAGGTTCGAAGGTTAGTATTCTTCATCCTTTGTTTCATTTCGTTCGTTTCGCATATTATCGTTCAAGGTGAATGAGAGTATTTGATATGGATGTATGTCAATAATGCATTTTCGTTGTTTCTTTCATTAAAAAAAATGTTTATTTCATGGTTAGTTACCGCATATGCTTAAAGTAAATGAGAGAATATATCGTGAGCTTAAGTTTTTTTATGAGAATGTTTACTTCTGTGCATATATTTGTGTTTATTAAGGGAACAATTTGACATCCAATGAATTGTTGCGAATGTATGTACTCACGTATATTATGTACTCTCGTTGCAATAAGTATGTGGACGTCTGAATGAAAAAATCATGACTACTGGCGTTAAAGCCATATTTCTCATTTTTAGTAATAGAAGTTGGATTTAATAACAATAACAATACGTTAGCAAAGTTGGGATTAACAGGAGCCTTATTAAAATACTTAGAATTTGGGATGGACCGTTTAGTGAAATTCACTGCCTTCCCTAAAAATAACAATACGTTAGTTGCTTTAGGCGCGCCTTTAATAATGTTATCTCCCTAAACCCGGGTGCACATTTATGTGACCCAAATCCAAATCTCAACGGAGTCGAAATATGTCTCTAGTCACGGGCACATTGATTGTGGCGTGGCCCGAGGTGCATTTCCATGACGTTGTAAATTCCTTTTAATAATAAATGAGACGAGCCTCGGCAAAAAATGTAGAAGCTGCGGGGCCCTCTAAATGCATATATATTAAAATACATAGAATTCGGGACATGCCGTTTAGCAAATGTTACGGCCTTCCCCAAAATAACAATACGTTAATTGTTTTAGGCGCGTCTTAATAATTTATTTTCCTTAACTCGGGTGCACATTTATGTGACCTAAATCTAAATCTCAACCGAGTCGATATATGTCAAACAACCACGGGTGCATTGATGTAACGTGGTTCGAGATATGTTTTCGCGATGTTGCAATTCCTTGTAAGAAATAATAATAATAATAATTATGAAAGCGGTAAAAGTTAAAAATTTGCACATAAGTTCATATTTGTATAAAATCAGATAATCAAGCCGAATATAACAGTTGAGCGACCGTGCTAGAACCACGGAACTCGGGAATGCCTAACACCTTCTCCCGGGTTAACAGAATTCCTTATCCGGATTTCTGGTACGCAGACTGTAATATGGAGTCATTCTTTTCCTCGATTCGGGATTAAAATTGGTGACTTGGGACACCTTAAATCTCCCAAGTGGCGACTCTGAAATAAATAAACCAATCCCGTTTCGATTGTCCTTTAATTGAAAAAAACTCCCTTGCGCCCTCGCGGGTGCGGAAAAAGGAGGTGTGATAGCTCTGGCGACTCTGCTGGGGATAATGACCCAGAACCACTGGTTCAGGGTTAAGAATTCGAGCTTAGAATAATTGTTATTATTTGGCTTTATTTATTATCTGATTATTACATGTTTTGAGCCTAATGTGCTAAATGCTGCTTTTACCGCTTTGATATTATTTGAACTGTATATAAACTGTGCCGAAACCTTTCTCTTCTTACCTCCGGGGATGTGCTTACTGGTTGAGACTCCCTATTCTGTTAGTGTCATACCCTGAATAAAAGAGGCTCGGAAAGTTTCTAAGCCGGCTGGCCTTTTGGTTCCCGGAAAGGAGCTCCTTCCTCAGCTCGAGTTGTCCGCTCGGGTACACCGTCTAGAACACCGACCCATGTTTTTGAACATAGAACAACATGACTTCATGCCGGATCCCTAGTAGGAACGTTTATTTGCATCATGTGCATTTGACTTAGGGGACTTAACACAGGGGCTGGGTCCGTCTAGGACAGGCAACCTGAAAATAATAGACCATCTTTTGGCATCCTAAATGCTACATGTTGTATTTATTCAAGGGTGAATGGGTCATTTGGCGGACCAATGATATTTACGGACAAATGACACTCCTTATCATGCTGATCACGTTAAATAAGAAAGTTGCACGATTTTTTTTATTAAGCATGCTATTATATTAATTAAGCACATGGGGAACATTGTGGAATTCAAGAAGCCTTGGTATTCCACATGTCCCCCACGCTTTATTTTTGGGAAAAAGCGCATGAGGAACATTTGCAAAATCCAAAATGTCTTGGAAATCCTTATGTTTCCCATGCCACATTTTTGAAAATAATAATAAATATAAAAAATAAAAATACATATAAAAACAAAGCATGAAAATTCAAAAGATTTTGTATGTTTCCATCATTTTCCACGGATTAAAAAAAACGTGAAAAAATAAGAAAATAACAGTGTAGAGATATAACTACTTATTTTTATAAGAAAAAAACGAATGTCCGAGTAGTATTGAAACTCTGCCGAAATTTTGAAAATGAAAAAAAAATGTCTTATTAGTTTGTTATATTAAAAGCAAAGGAAAAATAGAAAAAAAATCATCATTGTTCTGTCAAAAAATATAGAAAAGAAAATAGTTTGTTTTGCCATGAAAATGAAAATGAAAAAGAGTCTGGTTTTAAAAATGTTTTATTTTATTTTATTTGTCTATGAAAATGCCAAAAATAAAATAAAAAGAGTCAGGCGTTGAACGTGATTTTATTATTTGTTCCAAAATAAATATGTATATAATCCAAAAAAAAAATTCAAAAATATTTTGATTCTTCTTTAAAAATTCAAGCATTTCTTTTATTAAAGGAAAAAATTCCAAAAAAAAAACATTTTCTTTAGAATAAGAAAAACAAATGAAAAAGAAGGAATGTTTTAGGTTTTACGTTAGTTAGTTTGTTTGTTATGAATGAAAAATAATAGTTTGTTTGTTTGTTATATATAAAAAAGAATAGAAAATGGAAAAGGGTCTTCTCAAAAATAGTTTATTTGCCCGAACTACGCGGGTTTGATTCTCACCGGATGTGAGATACGTAGGCAACCCTCATCGGGTCCAACCCCACCTTTTTTGCTAAAATAGCCAAAATAAATAAATAAATAAAAAATGTCAAAATTTTAATTTTGTCATGAATAAGTCGGGTGATGTTGTTTTGTCAAAAATAGCCGAATGTTCCCCAAAGGGACGCCGGAGGGCTGACTTTGCATAAACAACCACTTTTCGGGTCATGTTTAAGATTTGGTCTAGTGGACCCCCACAGCCTTAAAAATCTTCGTCCCCGAGGCGTTGAAAGGCCGTGTTTGCAATGTTGAGTTTTCTATTTTTGAAAAATGATAAAAAAAGTCATAAATAAGTCGGGTGATGCTGTTTTTGTCAAAAATAGCTGAATGTTCCCGAAAGGGACGCCGGAAGGCTAACTTTGTATAAACAGCCACCTTGGGTCAATTTTTTAGGGATTGTGGTCCAGTTGACCCACACAGCCTTAAAATCCTTCGTCCCCGAGGCGCTGAAGGGCCGTGTTTGCAACACCAGATTTTTATTGTAATTTGAAAAAAAAAAACAAAGAGTCAGCGGTCAGGTGAATACCGTTTGGAATTTTGTCATGATAAGCCAAGCCAGATTCGGCCGCATCTTAAATCGTTCTTGCCGAAATAGCCTTAGAGTATCTTTCAGTTGTCGAAAGGTTATTTTCGTAAAAGAATGGACAAGTTTGTAAAGTGTCCTAAAATAATCCTCCCCGGCCTCAAAATTTATATGAAATTTGGAAGGGGCCACATTTGCAAAAATAACCGTTTGGTTGCATTTGGCAAACGGGGAAAGGGACTGGCCGTTTGTTGGCCATTTGTTTTGAGTTTGTAATTCTTTGATTAGAGTATGCGAGTTATTTGATTCTCGAGGCCGTTTGTTATCTCTTGTCAAAAGTCTGTTAGTATGGGTAGTTTTTAAACTTTTGCAATCAAGTTTGTTTTAATTTGAAAGTTGGAAAAAAATGTTTATTTACTGTTTATCTTTTATTGGTCCGAACTACGCAAGGTCTGATTCATGCGGGGTCATGATACGTAGGCAATCTCCATAAGATTCGACCACAACAAAAAAAAAGCAAAAAAGAGAATGGAAAAGAAAAAGAAAAAAAAATGAAAAAAATCGAAAAAAATGAAAAATGAAAAAATCGAAAAAGAAAGAAAAAAAAAGAAAAAATGTAATGAAAAAAAATCGAAAATGGAAAAATGAAAAAAAAGAGAATGAAAAAGATGAAAAAAGATGAAAAAAGAAAGAAAAAAATCGAAAAAAAGAAAAAAAAAGAGAAAAAGAAATCGAAAAAAAAGAAGAAAAAAGATGTTGTTAATAATGGGGACCGACTGAGTCCATTTTAACCTGTTTCGTTTTGAATTACAAAGAAAGAAGGTGGTTGGTTTGTGGTAAGCCGGACAATGACATCTAGAATCCTTTACTCGCACATCATGATGCACACTTTGCGGGGATCAGGCCTGATAGCAGAAAGCACTCAAATCCTATTGGGGACTTGTTGACTAAGGTTGATGATATTGAAGTTGGTAATGGTCTAGGCAATACGGATGCGAAGCTCAGTGGCTAAGATGCCAGTTTTGATAAAGTGGGAGGGCACTCCGTTCCTTGGTTAGCAAGAGAGAAGCTTGTGGTGGCTTATTTTGTTGTCATTTCTGTTGTTCGGATTATTAGGATTGTAATTCGGATATTGTTTTGTGTCAATATCTTTCCGCTTATCTTTCTGTTTTGTCATAGCGGTTTGTTTAAGTTTTGTCCAGGTTGTTTAGGATTTTATTCCGGTTTGTTTTTGTTTTTTCAAACCATTTCACCAGTAATCTAATGCAAAATCCGGTCTTCTATTATTTCCGGTTTTCTTTTGTTTAGTCCTTTTATCATTTTTGTTCAGCGCCGATTCTAGTGACATGACATGCGCACACAGTTTGGGCCTAGTCTTTAAAGTTAATCATAAAACCCGGGGGAGGTGATCAAAGCATTTAAAGGAAATAAGAACGGTTTGAGATTATTTGGAGCCCGAGTCATGTGGAACTAGGGCAAGTAAAACACAAAGAAAACCGTTAAAAGCAAGATTCGCCAAATTGGCATGAGGGTCGTTCAAGATAATGAGAGTGTCGCCCAACGGTGCTTTAGAATTGACAAATGAAAAAGCAAATATGAATATGATTGTCAAGACCAACACCACCGGAAGAGACTATAAATCTATGTTCAATTGTGTTGTTTGCACTTGGCATGTTTTGAAGACTGGAATGACGAAGGCATTTTGTTCTGCTACCTAAACACTTTACCCTTCGTTACCCCTTTTGAGCCTTATTTATTTTTCTTTCATACCCCTCGTTCGGAATTAGTAGCAACGAATAGAATACGCAAGCATGACAGGTAAAGAAAAAAAAAAGAATAGAAAACAACAAAACGGAAAAAAAAAGAAGAATAAAAGAAAAAAAAAAGAAAGAAAAGAAAAAAATGACAAAAAGAACGGAGAAATGAGAAAAGAAAAAGAGAAAAGAAAAATGATAACGGAAAAAAGAAAGTCAAATGAAAAAAGAGAGGAATTGGGAACTACGTTTGACCTGATTCCTCAAAGAGGATACGTAGGCGCCTCACGGCTCGGTCATAGTTTTGAAAAATGAAAAAAATCAATTAAAATATCCCCAAGCAAGAAACTGGGGCAAAGGTTGCGTTTGTTGTAAATAAATCTAATTCCGAAGGTTGTAACTAATAACCCAAAATTAATGCATTTTTTGAGCCTTTAATACCCTTTTTTTTCTAGCCCTATCCAAAAACCCACATTACGGTCCAAAGAAAGACCTTCTGATCAGTCTTCAAAAGATGCCAAGTCAGACAAATGAGAGTCTCACCGGTGAGCATAACATTCTGTTCCACAGCAGAAAGGACTCTAATCCCTGGCAGAAAGAGTCATACCGGCAACACTCCGAATCCCCAGCTAGAAAGTGATGAAAATGAGAGAGTCTTATCGGTGAAAACCTTCACAGGCACCCTAAGGCGATGAAAGCTGAGAGAAAAACAAAAATGAGAGAGACTTGATAGTGAAAACCCTTTGGGCACTACAAGTCGAATAAGATTGAGAATCAGATAGGGGAATCACCAATTGAAGGTCTTGAAAGATGATTGACGGCGGAGGGTAGGCCACATATGCATGTCATGACCATTAGAGTCGGTATCTGCGTTTGATAGGTTTTTTATTTATAGTTTCTTTTGTTGAAAGGTCATCTTTTTCCTTTGTCTTTCTACTCTGTTCCTTTTTATCTTTTTCCTTTCATAGAAAAATCCCCAATAGAGTGTGTTTGGTCAGAACAAGTGTGAATTGACTTCAAAATATGCCATCAGCTTTCCAAATATGCAAGATGAGATCTGACTAGTACATCCAAATGGAATAGTCAGCAAGGAACAAGCGCGAGGCCAGTGTCAAGAAAGATATCCCCAGCAAAAGGAAATTGACAAAGGATTGACGAGTGTCAAGAGGGATATCCTTGCCAAAACCAAGGTTATAAACCTCAAGGCCAAGGCCCATGAACAAGAGCAAGGAGAGCAGTGAACATGGTGGGGGAAATTCATACGAGACTAAAAGGTTGGGGAAATGCCAGTTTCCGAGCTATGCCACAAAAGAAGAAGGATATCCCCAGCAGGAAGGGATTATCCCCAGCAAATAATATCATCCCCAATAAGTTGTGGAGCGCAGAGCAAGGAGGGAGAAAGGGAAAAGCTATCACAGTAGGAGTATCACAACCAACCACCATGTTTTAAACTAACAAATTTTGTTTGATTTGAAACAGGTAAAGGAAATGGCATTGATGCCAAAATGCATGCCACAAGGGATATTATCAAACTGGGGCAGAAAATTTTCCTTCCATTTAGAAAATTTTCTGGAAGTCAGGTACCCCAGCTGATAACATTTTACCCCCCCAACAGGTAAGTAAATAATTCCCCAACAGTGTTATCCCTAGCAGTTGCGAGGAGTCCAACACAAGGTTGGAAAGTCAGTATCCTCAGCGGTTCCTTTCGGGGAAAGACAAAACGACTCTCAAGGGAGGTAGTCTTCGAAGGAAGAAGCTATGCAAAAACAAAACAAAAAAAAGAATAATAATAAAAAAAAAGAATAAAAAAAAAAGAATAAAAAAAAAGAATAAAACAAAAAAAAAGAATAAAAAAAAAAGAAGAATCATCCCCATCTAAATAATCCCCAACAGTTTCGAGGGAAGACAACACAGGTAAGTAAATAATTCAAAAAAAAAAGCGAAGGTTTCATTAATAGGAGACGCACTTCCTAGTTTGAAATCATTTAAGTTTTACCCATAGGAGACGCATTTCCTCCTAGGTTTGTTTAGTTTCACCCATAGGAGATGCATTTCCTCATAAGTTTAAGTTTTATCCATAGGAGACGCATTTCCTCCTAAGTTTAAGTTCCACCCATAGGAGACGCATTTCCTCCTAAGTGGTTGTTAAAGATTAAAAAAAAAAAAAACAAGACCTAGTCCGATGAACCTTCTCCTAGGACTGGCGTTTATTTTAAAAGTTGTTGTTGAAATCAGGAGCCCGCCTGAAGAGAGGAGTGACGTTTATTTTAAAAGTTGTTGTTGAAATCAGGAGCCCGCCTGAAGAGAGGAGTGGCGTTTATTTTAAAAGTTGTTGTTGAAATCAGGCGCCCACCTGTATAACGAGAGGAATACTTTTCATGTCTTAGTTTAAATAGGCGCCCACCTGTATAACGAGAGGAATACTTTAGGCGCCCACCTGTATACCCACCTGTATAACGAGAGGAATAATTTTCATGTCTTAGTTTAAATAGGCGCCCACCTGTATAACGAGAGGAATAATTTTCAGTCTTAGTTTAAATAGGCGCCCACCTGTATAACGAGAGGAATAATTTTCAGTCTTAGTTTAAATAGGCGCCCACCTGTATAACGAGAGGAATAATTTTCATGTCTTAGTTTAAATAGGCGCCCACCTGTATAACGAGAGGAATAATTTTCAGTCTTAGTTTAAATAGGCGCCCACCTGTATAACGAGAGGAATAATTTTCATGTCTTAGTTTAAATAGGCGCCCACCTGTATAACGAGAGGAATAATTTTCAGTCTTAGTTTAAATAGGCGCCCACCTGTATAACGAGAGGAATAATTTTCAGTCTTAGTTTAAATAGGCGCCCACCTGTATAACGAGAGGAATAATTTTCATGTCTTAGTTTAAATAGGCGCCCACCTGTATAACGAGAGGAATAATTTTCAGTCTTAGTTTAAATAGGCGCCCACCTGTATAACGAGAGGAATAATTTTCATGTCTTAGTTTAAATAGGCGCCCACCTGTATAACGAGAGGAATAAATTTCATGTCTTAGTTTAAATAGGCGCCCACCTGTATAACGAGAGGAATAATTTTCATGTCTTAGTTTAAATAGGCGCCCACCTGTATAACGAGAGGAATACTTTTCATGTCTTAGTTTAAATAGGCACCCACCTTTATAACGAGAGGAATAATTTTCATGTCTTAGTTTAAATAGGCGCCCACCTGTATAACGAGAGGAATAATTTTCAGTCTTAGTTTAAATAGGCGCCCACCTGTATAACGAGAGGAATAAATTTCATGTCTTAGTTTAAATAGGTGCCCACCTGTATAACGAGAGGAATAAATTTCATCTCTTAGTTTAAATAGGTGCCCACCTGTATAACGAGAGGAATAATTTTCATGTCTTAGTTTAAATAGGCGCCCACCTGTATAACGAGAGGAATAATTTTCAGTCTTAGTTTAAATAGGCGCCCACCTGTATAACGAGAGGAATAATTTTCAGTCTTAGTTTAAATAGGCGCCCACCTGTATAACGAGAGGAATAAATTTCATGTCTTAGTTTAAATAGGCGCCCACCTGTATAACGAGAGGAATAATTTCATGTCTTAGTTTAAATAGGCGCCCACCTGTATAACGAGAGGAATAAATTTCATGTCTTAGTTTAAATAGGCGCCCACCTGTATAACGAGAGGAATATTTTCATGTCTTAGTTTAAATAGGCGCCCACCTGTATAACGAGAGGAATAATTTTCATGTCTTAGTTTAAATAGGCGCCCACCTGTATAACGAGAGGAATATTTTTATGTTTTAGTTTAAATATTTTAGGTTTTGAGAGCAGTAACCCCACCGGAAGGTAGAAGGTTACAACAGGAATATCCAGCGGGTAACAATAAAAATCCCCAGCGCCGAGAAGCAGAGGGCGGCAAACTCAGGCACACGAGTCAAAAGGACGCGTAAGGACGCATTTTGAAAGAAGCAGCTTGGGAACATTGAGTCATGCCCAGCGTGGCAAATCTGATGAAGAGAGCCATACCGCCGAAGGAACCATTGAAAGGCTTGATGAAGAAGGCCATGTCCCCAGCGGATCAAGCAAAATGAAAACTGGTACTCAGAGGAGCAAAAGGCCCGTACCATCCCTCAAGTTCACAAAATAAAAGCATCGGAGGAAAACATAAGCCGACAAGGAAGAAATCAGGCGTCCACCTGGAGAACAAGGACAAAGAAAGGAAGAAATCAGGCGTCCACCTAGAGAACAAGGACAAAGAAAAGAAGTAGTCAGGCGTCCACCTGGAGAACAAGGACAAAGAAAAAGAAATCAGGCATCCACCTGGAGAACAAGGACAAAGAAAAGAAGAAATCAGGCGTCCACCTGGAGAACAAGGACAAAGAAAAGAAGAAATCAGGCGTCCACCCGGAGAACAAGGACAAAGGAAGGAAGAAATCAGGCGTCCACATGGATAACAAGGATAAAGAAAAGAAATAGAAATCAGGAACCCACCTGGAGAATAAGGGAATACAATTGAAGTATTGAAGCCAAAAGCCCGCTCATATGAGAAGGGATCACACTTAGAATCAATAAAGCAGAGGGTTACAACAGGAATCCCTAGCAGGAAAAAATAAAAATCCCCAGCACCGGGAAGCAGAAGGCTACAGCTAAAATCACCAGCATTCAACCAAGTTATAAATAGCAGAAGCTCGCCTCAAGAATGCGAGTCAACATTATGAGATGGTCGACAAAAGCTGGAAACAACAAAAAGAAAAAAAAAAGAAAAAAAAGAGAAAAATGAATCCAAAGCACGGAAGTGGAGAACGGAGGTGGTCTGCTCAAGAACTAGCACCTACAACTAGCAAGTATCAAGGTTCAGATCCAAAGTCTGTATGAAGCACCATTCAAGACTCAAGACCAAGTTTCAGAAGACTTAAAGATAGGAATCCTTGTAACTAGTAGTTGATAGGCTTAGTTAGTCTTTTTCAGTTTTCATTTTTGTTGTAATGACAGGACCGCGAACCGGAACCTCAACGGAACGGCACCTCGATCGGCTCTTCACCTCGGTACAATCTACCATCTCTCATTTCCGAACTACATGTGGCCTGATTCCTGTATAACCAAGGATATGTAGGCAGCTCAGATACCAGGGCTCGGTCACATTCCCTCCCTTTCCTTAGTGTAGTCCGTCCAAGTAATGGTCGGGTCAAAAACATGTCTAGTCGTTCTTTGTCGGAAAACTCTTCGTGTTTTCAGTCAAAGAGGGGCAGCTGTAGACACCGGATTTTTGACCCTCCCCGAGAATTTCCACATTTTTAGCGTGAATAAGTGAAATTGGGTCTAAATATAGCTATTTTGACTATTTCACTTTATTTCGTTGCAAAAAGAAAAATTACAAAAATATATATATAATTTTTAGCTTATGTATTTCTCATAAACTTGAAAAAATACAAAAATTGTACTTTATTTTGGTACTTTATATAAATTCAAAAATTACAAAAAAATATAATTCTATTAATGTTTTGTAGTCATTTTAATTTTTGAAAAATACAAAAAATATTACTTTATATTTTGTCTTTATTAAAAAAACAAAAATTACAAAAAATAGTTTTATTAATATTTTGTAGCTATTTTAAATCTTGAAAAATATACTTAAAAAAGATATAATTTTGTTTAAATATTAGTCTTATTTTTGTTAGTTATTTTGCTTACATAGGACTAGTTGAGCAATGTCGTGTTCCTATTTCTCGGGTTCGGGCAAAAGAATAATATTCGGGTTCAAACTACCCAGTTTTAGGCCTAATTTTCGGACCTAGCCCATAATAAACCGAGTCCATGACACATGGGGAACCCCACCACGTGTGGGGGACACAAGTCTCGAACCCCACCACGCGTGGGGCTCATTTCCCGGGGCAAGGATACTAAAATACACGGACATAGCAAGGCAAAAGGGGGATTTTTGATTTTTGGATTGGGAAAAGATTTTTGGGAGAGCACTGTTCGATCTTCTTCCTTTTCCTAAAGGAACCAACGAAAAAACCCTACGGTGAAAAACAAAAAAACAAAAAGGGACTTTTCAAAATTTTTTGGAACGAAGGACTTGGGATTTTTGAACGTGTACTGTAGAGCTTCTTCTTCCTAAAGAAGAAGAAGCAAAAAACCTTAGAAAACAAAAAGCAGCCCACCATCGTTCGACCTCCATCAACAACCCCTCGGACCACCTCCTTCCACCTCCAGTAAACCACCAAACGACCCTTCAACCAGCTCCCTCCGTCGTCGTCACTGCCCGTCAACCTACTGTCACAACCAAACAGGCCCGTCACCTTCCCCCAGCACTACGACCAACAGCAACAACCTAACCTCCCGTCAAACCCCCTCCTCCTCACGTCCAGCGACCATCCCGTCAACCAGCTCCCTCCATCGTCTCACACAGCCACGACCACTCCTCCTCCTCCTAGCTCCCCCTCTCGTCATACCTCCCGTCCTTCATTCCCTCATCCGAGTCGACAATCAAACAACCAGTGAATACCATCGGAAAAACCAGTGGTTTCGCCATCGAACAGCAGCTGTGACTGCGCTGCTGCCTCGCGCCACCGGCTCCCTTCATAGCTGCTCCTCCCTCACATCCAAACGACCCCTTTGCTTCATATCCACGTACCAACTGCTGCGTCGAAAAATATACAGCAGCGACCAACAATCTCAGGTCGTTGACAGACTTAGTCCGAGCTTTCTGCTTCCATCGAGGTCGTCGTTGTTCGTCGAGTTCCGGTACGTCGAGGGGTTTGTCCGAGGTTTCGTCGTTGTTCCTCGTTTAGTTGAGGTCAGGTTTGAGTTCCGTCGGGCGCTTGTTTGTCGTTCTAGGTTTGTCGAGGTTCGAAGGTTAGTATTCTTCATCCTTTGTTTCATTTCGTTCGTTTCGCATATTATCGTTCAAGGTGAATGAGAGTATTTGATATGGATGTATGTCAATAATGCATTTTCGTTGTTTCTTTCATTAAAAAAAATGTTTATTTCATGGTTAGTTACCGCATATGCTTAAAGTAAATGAGAGAATATATCGTGAGCTTAAGTTTTTTTACGAGAATGTTTACTTCTGTGCATATATTTGTGTTTATTAAGGGAACAATTTGACATCCAATGAATTGTTGCGAATGTATGTACTCACGTATATTATGTACTCTCGTTGCAATAAGTATGTGGACGTCTGAATGAAAAAATCATGACTACTGGCGTTAAAGCCATATTTCTCATTTTTAGTAATAGAAGTTGGATTTAATAACAATAACAATACGTTAGCAAAGTTGGGATTAACAGGAGCCTTATTAAAATACTTAGAATTTGGGATGGACCGTTTAGTGAAATTCACTGCCTTCCCTAAAAATAACAATACGTTAGTTGCTTTAGGCGCGCCTTTAATAATGTTATCTCCCTAAACCCGGGTGCACATTTATGTGACCCAAATCCAAATCTCAACGGAGTCGAAATATGTCTCTAGTCACGGGCACATTGATTGTGGGTGGCCCGAGGTGCATTTCCATGACGTTGTAAATTCTTTTTAATAATAAATGAGACGAGCCTCGGAAAAAAATGTAGAAGCTGCGGGGCCCTCTAAATGCATATATATTAAAATACTTAGAATTCGGGACATGCCGTTTAGCAAATGTTACGGCCTTCCCCAAAATAACAATACGTTAATTGTTTTAGGCGCGTCTTAATAATTTATTTTCCTTAACTCGGGTGCACATTTATGTGACCTAAATCTAAATCTCAACCGAGTCGAGATATGTCAAACAACCACGGGTGCATTGATGTAACGTGGTTCGAGATATGTTTTTGCGATGTTGCAATTCCTTGTAAGAAATAATAATAATAATAATTATGAAAGCGGTAAAAGTTACAAATTTGCACATAAGTTCATATTTGTATAAAATCAGATAATCAAGCCGAATATAACAGTTGAGCGACCGTGCTAGAACCACGGAACTCGGGAATGCCTAACATCTTCTCCCGGGTTAACATAATTCCTTATCCGGATTTCTGGTACGCAGACTGTAATATGGAGTCATTCTTTTCCTCGATTCGGGATTAAAATTGGTGACTTGGGACACCTTAAATCTCCCAAGTGGCGACTCTGAAATAAATAAACCAATCCCGTTTCGATTGTCCTTTAATTGGAAAAAACTCCGTTGCGCCCTCGCGGGTGCGGAAAAAGGAGGTGTGACAATGATTCTTTTCCAATAAGGGAATTTCAAATGGAAGTCGAGTTTGATTTTGGTTCTGAGAATGTCTCAGATTTAGTCTAGTTCTTTACATGTTGTTTTTTTTAAGCTTGAATCATATGGTCTGTTTAAGTGTGTTAGTATGAAATCAAATTTAGCAGATGAATGAAGCATATCTGAAACTTTAAATTGCTTTCTTTTGCTGGAAATGCGAATGTATGGTTTATAATGATGAAGCATCTTGCGCGATGTTGTTAATAGTTAGTTGTCCAAATGTTGAATTTTCATTACAATGTAGTTTTCCTGCAACGATTAATGCTTAAAGCACTGAATTGGGCTATAGCATTGGCCCAGTTGTGCCATGTTTCCCTTTGATGGGCACATTTCAGTTATGGGCTTCACGTTAGAGCCCGCTTGTATCCTCCTCCTTGTTAACAAAATGGTTAGTTGGTCGTTGGGTCCATAGCCCACCTGGCTCCCTAAGCTCAATTTAATGTCATGTACTGCTAGCTCACGAATTATTAACATTGAGTTTGAAACTTCCGCCTTAGTGATTGGAAATTCTTCCTGTCGTATAATTAGTTGGCAAGGCCCTTTAAATTAATCGAGGTGCGCCATATCAAACAAGACCAATGTTTATGGCCCTCAAAATTAAATGTAGAAACTCTTTTATTAGAATAATCGAGGTGTGCCCTTAGCGAATCTTCCATGGCCCTCGCAAACTTGAAAGTGCGTAGTTGCTTTAGGCGCGCTACTTTAAAAAATTACCTTCCTAAACTCGGGTGTGCATTTATGTGATCCAAATCCAAATCTCAACAATGTTAGAAAAAATATGTCGGGGACCGCGGGTGCATTTATGTGACGTGGTTCATGACATGTTTTAAATAACGTTGAAATTTTCCTAAAAAATAATTAAATAAAAGCGGTTATAAAGTTAAAATTGCACCATAGGCTAAAACATGTATTAAAATCAGATAATTAGGCCAATAATAACAGTTGAGCGACCGTGCTAGAACCACAGAACTCGGGAATGCCTAACACCTTCTCCCGAGTTAACAGAATTTCTTACCCGAATTTCTGTGTTCGCGGACTGTAAAACATAGTCAATCTTTTCCTCGACTCGGGATTTGAATCGGTGACTTGGGACACCCTAATATTATCCCAAGTGGCGACTCTGAATTTTAATAAAATAATCTCGTTTCGATTGTCACTTAAATTGGAAAAACTCCCTTACACCCTTCCGGGGTGTAGGAAAAAGGAGGTGTGAAGCTCTAGCGACTCTGCTAGGGACCGGAACCCAGATTCTCTGGTTCAAGGTTCAAGAATTCGAGCTTAGAATAATTGTTATATTTGGCTTTTATTTATTATCTGGTTTTAATTACATGTTTGGGCCTAATGTGCTCAATGTTACTTTTTACCGCTTTGATATTACCTGAACTGTATATAAACTGCTACGAAGCCCTTCTCTTCTCATCTTTGGGGATGCACACGCTGGCGTGACTCCTCTTCTGTTAGTGTCATACCTTAAATTAGGAAGAGGCTCGGACAAGTTACAAAGCCGGATGACCTTTTGGTTCCCGGTACGTAGCCCTCCGGCTCGAGTTGTCCGCTCGGGTACACAAGTCTAGAACAACATACCAAGGTTTTGAACTTAGAATAACCCAGCCTCATGCCAGATCCCTAGTAGGAACGCTTGATTGCATCACGTGCATTTGACTTTGGGGACTCAACACAGGGGTTGGGTCCGTCTAGGACAGGTATACCCAAAAATAAAAGACCATCCTGATGCATCTTATGTGCTACATGTTGCATTTCTTCAAGGGTAAAAGGGTCATTTGGCGGACCAATGATAGCTAAGGGCAAATGAAAAAAAAGGAAAAAAGAGAGGGTGAAGTGTGAGGATAAAGCGAGTAGGGCTCAATTATGTTTTCTGCCACATTTTTGTTAAGAAAAAAAAGAGCTGAAAATTTAAAAAAAGATTTTGCACTTTTTCATCATTTTCCGAAATTCAGAAAATCAAAAAAGGAAAAAAGAAAAGAAAATCCAAAAAGAGTTTACATGTTTCATCATTTTTCAAAAAAAAAATATATTTTCTCTAAATTAGTTGTTTTTTTTAATTCTCGCCCGTATCCAATCTGCCTGAACTACGCATATCTGATTCTCGTCTTTCGGGGCGTGCTACGTAGGCAACCCACATAGGGTCTGGTCTTCCTAGTAAATCTTAGGTTCTTGGCTTTGCGGGGTCATAGCCAAATTTTGCACTTCTAGCCACCTTTTGGCCAAATAAACCATTTTGCAAAAATAGCCTCAATTATGTCTGGCATGTGTCCAATAGGGAGTGTTATTGTCTCACCTAGTGTTGGTTTGAGTTTTTTTCATACAGTTGTGGATTTACTTACCGGGGTTTGAGCATGATAGACACCCCGTGACCATCCAGTCAGGATCGCTTATTCAGGAGTTGCTTAAGAAGATCTTTCTTTTTTATTTTTTATGTTTTGAGTTTTGTACAATAATGTCGAGTTTTTTGATTATTGTACTTTCTATTTTGTATTTGAAAAAGTGTGATATAAATCAAAAATCCAAAAAAAAGGAGATGTCGCGTTTTATATTTCCATTAGAAGTTTTCTTTAGAATACTAATTCTATGAATGAAAAAAAAATCATTTGAGGTGGTTTTGCTTTACTGAATTAAAATTTCTTTTATATTTAGTATATTAAGATTAAAAATTCAAAAAAAAGAGAGAATTTTCTTTTCATATCTCTTTAGAAGTTTTCTTTTAAAAAATAATAAATTCAAAAATTCAAAAAGATTTTCTTGTGAGGTTCTTCTTTGGGAAATATATATATAAAAAAACAACAAAAATTATATTCTTTTATTTGCACTAGAATTTTAGGACATTGTATATAGTAGAAAAAAGCACATTTTATCTTTTGTTTATCTTTCGAATTTCGTCTTTAGGTAATCAAAAATTGAAATCCAAAAATATTTTTATCTTTTCCATTTCTTTTATTCGAATTTTTTTTCCAGGATATCAAATGAAAATTCAAAATATTTTTCTTTGGTCTATTCTTTAGATTCCCTTTAAAAAAAAAGAAAAGAAAGAATCAAAAAATGTTTTTCTCTTGTAGGACTTTTCCTTAATAATTTCCTATAGAGTGTTTGTTTCAAAAAGAAGAAAAAAAAAAGAAAAAAAAGAGAACAAAAATATTTGCTCGTTAAGCTTGAGTTTAGAATAGGTTATAGAACATTAAGTCTAGAAAATTCAAAAAAAAGGGGGTTTGCTTCTTTTATTTCTCTTTTCTCATTAGAGTAGTTATTAAGGTAAAAAAGAAAAAAAGAGAATGATAGTTTGTTTGCTTTATTCTCGATCTTCCCGAATTACGCAAAGATCTGATTCATGCGGCGTCATGATACGTAGGCAACCTACATAAGGTTCGATCGAATTATTTTTTTTATTACCAAAAGAAAAAGAAAAAGAAAAGAAAAGAAAAAAAAGGAAAAAAGAAGAAGAAAAAAATGGTGAAATTATGGGATGTGAGAAATGAGAAGGAAGAAAAAAGAGCGATAATCAGAAAGAAAAAAGGGGAAAAAAATTGAGTGAGCTAAGAAGTGCGAGGAAAGAAAAGAAAGGAGAAGATTCAAATGGACAAATTGGGATGTTGCCAAGTGACCTTATGACCCTCGAAGTCATTCTAGAACCATTAATTGTTGCTAGGTGCATTGAACGCAATGTGATATATTTGCTGTTAAATGCCCTAACGCTAACGGGATGACTCCATTTTGTTCCTTTTGATATCTTCATAGCAGAAAGGTGGTTGGTTTGTGGTTCTCGAAGTAGTAACTCCTCTCCACAACATAAAGTCAAAAGGCAATAGCGGATAATAACAAAATTGGGTTGGTTGATACCGGTGCCCGAAAGCAGTTGGTTGAACAGGACACTGGTTTGGCTGATGAGGTAAGGATGTTAAGACAACACATGACGGACATGTATCAGGCCTGGATGACTGGGAAGGCACCACCCCGGCCACCACCTAGCTTCTTAGATGCTACCCTTACACAAACTCCGGTCATAGTGCCAGATGATCCTCCATACTCTCCAGATCCACCCATTTATCACAGCTTTCCCAACCACCCTAGTAGCTCCATTACTCATCCTCTAATTACCTCTCCCTAAAATTGTCCTCCTGTCATATCCATCATTCCCAACAATGAATACCCACTCAAAGCTTATGATGCCCAACATTACCCTTCAAAGGTTGTCCACAAGCTTCCTGGCTCATACAAGAAGAGCCCTCGGGATGAGCTTCATGCTGAAAATGAAAAGGTTATAGGAAAAGAAGGGCGAGATGAGATATCCGGGAAGCTGAAAAGCATAGAACAATCTTTAAAGAACATGCAAGGGATGGGAGACCAGGTTAGCATGTCTTACAAAGAGTTGTGTATGTTCCCTGACGTTCGCCTGCCCGCGGGGTTTAAAGTTCCGAAGTTTAACTTGTATGATGGAGATGGAGATCATGTAGCCCATCTGAGGGGTTATTGCAGTGAAATGAGCGGTGTTGGCGAGAAAGATAATTTGTTGATGGCGTATTTCAGTGAGAGCTTGACTGAGGCAGTTTTGGAATGGCATAATCGTCAAGATGTCGGTAAGTGACATACATTGGGCGACATGGCTCAAGATTTTGTGCGATATTTTTAGTACAATATAGACATTGTCCCAGACCGCTCCTCCCTATCTTAAATGGAAAAGAAACCCAAGAAAAGTTTTAGGGATTTCTGGCTCAGATGGAACGAACAAGTTGCTCGGGATGGTCCTCCCATTGATAGAAAAGATGTTGTTGAGCCCCGCCGATGACAGGGTCTAGTGGTCGTTCTTGCTAAACGCTTTCAGCCTCAATGTCGACCCCGTGGATATCCTTGTAATCCTCCCCACTGCTACTTCTCTCCACAGAACCCCCAAAATCGTACATCATTTCCCCGATACCCCGTCCACAATGCACCACCATATGCTCCACATCCCTGAGGCCTGCACCACTTCCACAAATGTCTCACCCGCCCCCTCAGGCATATCAACCACCTGCCCGCAAAAGGTTCCAACCGAGGCCAGAGTATAAAATGAAAAGACTACTGAAAAAAGAAAATGCTTTCACGCCCGTCGGAGAATCCTATACAAGCTTGTTTGAAAAGTTAATACATTCTGGCCTGATTGAGCCGCTCCTCGGCTATACTCCTGACCCATATGCAAAAGGTTTTGATCCTACTGTACGATGCAAGTACCACTCTAATGTCCAAGGGCCCAGCATTGAAGATTGTCGCTTTTTGAAAAGGGAAATAGAAAGAATGATTTAAGAAGGGGTAATTGTGATCAATGACAGTGACAGGGAGCATGCGAATCCTCTTGGGAACTTGTCGACTAAAGTTAATAATGCTGAAGTTGGTAATTTTCTTGGCAATATCGATGCACAACTCAGTGGCTAAGATGTCGAGCTTGGTAATTGGAAAGACGCTCCTTTCTTGGCTAGCAAGGGAGGAGTCTTGGTAGTTTATTGTCATTTCTGTTGTCCGGGTGATTTCAGGGTTGTAATCCGGATATTGTCTTGTGACTCAAACCCTTTTATCCTTTTATTTTGCCCGGTTTGTTTAGTCGTAGTAACTCGTTAGGTGTTGGATAGGTTTGTTCCATGGTTGTAACCCTAGTTTAGTTTGCTTGTTTTGTTGTTCGAACCATTTCACTGTCTGTCTAATGCAATTTCTTGTCTTCTTTTATTTCTAGTCATTTTTTGTTTAGTTCTTTTCTCCTTTTTAGTTCCTTTCCTGCTGTCTCTAGTGACATGACATGCACACATAATTCTAGGCCTGGTCTCACTAGTTAGTTTAGTCATGGAGCAATGAAATAATTTTAAAGATGATAGGGACATTTGAGGGAAATAAGTACAGATTTGGACATTTTGAGATCATTTGAAGCCCGAATTGGGTGAAACTGGGGTAGATAATTTGGGAAGTTAATAGGATGGCAAGAATTCGTTAAAGGAAAGTGCATCCCAGATGATTTGAAGCAAACAACTTTGAGTTCAAGTGCACCTCAAGTAACAAGATAAAGTCAAGAAAGTTTTCTCCGAATTGACGGAGGATATCCATTATGAAAAGGGAATCACCCAACGACAGTTCTGTACTTGACAAGGCGCCAAAGAAAAGCGGAAGGCATATCGGTGATATCAACGCCGAAGCCGCAAAAGAAATATTGTGCATGATCTTCAACTTTCATTTCAAGTTGCATGTGTTGTACTTGGCATTTTCAGGGATTGGGAGGCCCTCTTTCAGCTACCCAAACACTTATACCATTTGATACCCTCTTGAGCCTGTACTAGTTTCTTTGACTTCCCCTCTTTTGGAATCAAGTTAGAGTAAAAAAAAAAGTTTATGTCCCAATAGGTTTATTTGAAAAGGTTCATACCAAAAGGAAAATTCAAAAAAATAAAAAAGAAAAATAGAGATAAAAAGGGAAAAGAAAGAAAAAGGAAGAAAATAATAAAAGAGAAAAGAGAAAAAGAAAAGAAAAGAAAAATAGCGGCAACAAAAGTAGTCCTGTGAACTACGTTTGACCTGATTCTTGTCACCATAAGATACATAGGCAGCCTCACGGTTCGGTCATACCAAATAAAATATTTCATAATCCCACGAAATCGAGAGTGGGAAATTAAAAAAAAAAAGGAAAAATAGATTCAAATTCCCCTGTTTTAGAAATTGGGGCAAAGTTTTTAGAATGGATTCCAAAAGTTGTTAATAAATTAACCCCGTTGTCTTAGTTATTTTTGAGCCTTTGTGATATCCTTTCTTTCTAACCCTGTCCAAAAGCCATATTACAGTCCGAAAGACCTCCCGGATAATCTTTGAGAGTGCTGAGTTTAGACATGCCAGGAGCATATGATGTTTTTACTCTAGTCAATGCCTTGTCATCTACAGAATCATAGGAAATAAGAAGAACGAACAAAATGAGAGAGTCTTATTGGTGAAAACCTTCACAGGCACCGTAAGGCGATGGTGAGTTGAGAGAAAGAACAAAATGAGAGAGACTTGATGGTGAAAACCCTTCGGGCACTACAAGTCGAATAAAGATCGTGAATCAGATAGGATAATCGGAGTATGAAAGCCCAGTTTCACAGCTTAGAGGTACAACAAGAGTCGAACATTAGACCTGCTTGACAGATTAGGCCACTTAATCCATAGGGGCATGTCATGGTCATTAGAGTTGGTATCCATATCTGATAGGTTTCTACTTTGTAGTTTTCTTGTTATGAGTAATCTCTTTCCATTGACCTTTACTCTGTTCCTTTTGTCTTGTTTACTTTCTCTCCCTGAGTCTGTTTGGTCAGAACAAGTGAGAAATGACTTCAAAATTGCCACCAGCTTTCCAATTGTACAAAACGGGATCCTGCTAGCACATCAAAATGGCATAAGTTAGGAAAGAACAACGCACGCATTGAGTTGGTAACAATCAACATGCCTTGGGGTTCATGTGAAATACAAAGGTTTGGTATATGTCAATTCATGAACAATGCAATAGATAGAGGGTGTTGGGTAGGAACGCATCAAAGGTATTTTCTGTGATAAGATTGACAAAAAAAGTTGTTAACCAGTGACAAGCAAGGTCTTCCAAGCGGAAATCAAATTTATCATGGCAAGTGAAAGAGAAATAGACCTCAAGGCCAAGGCCAGTATTTTAAATCAGGAAAGAACAACATGCGCACTGAGTGGATGGCAATTGGCGTGCTTTGGGATTCATGAGAAACACAAAGGTTCAGTACATGTCAATGCAAGAGCACAATGCAACAAATGAATGGTATTGGGATTGAACGGATCAGAGGTATTCTCCGTGATAAAGGTGAGAGAGAAAAGCGGTCAGTCAATAAATAGGCAAGGTCTTTTGAGTTGAAATCGAAGTTACCATAGGAAGTGAAGGAGCAATCGCCCTCAAAGCTCAAGGCCACAAACCAACCACCATGTTTAAATTCACATGTTTTCTTTGATTGAAACATGGGCAGAAAATTTCGTTTGTTTCGGAGAAACCCTCCGTAAGGAAAAGTAAGCACCAGGCAGGTTTGACCATAAATTCTCAAGACCCTCCTGGAAAATGGGACCTAGTTTAAAATTCAAAACAATCATGAATAGCAAAATCTAGCATAAACGTACCCCAAAGGATTATAAATTGGCTTCAAAGTTTTCATGCTTGATATAGGATTCAATTAAGAGCTTTCAGGACCCTACTGAATAATGGGACTTAGCTTTAAGATTTCCATTAGATAACAAGATTTAGCGTAAGTTCTGCTGCATGGTAGTATAATTCAGCCGTAAAAGTTGCCACTCTTAAGATAAGACTTGATTTTTGATTTTCAGGACCCTCCTGGATAATAGGATGTAGTTTTAAGACCCTCTTAGATAACAAGGTTTAGTGGGAGTCATACCTTTATAAGATATAATTTAGATGTAAAGCTATCATTTAACTAGGAGTTTTCAGGACCCTCCTGGATAATGGGATTTAACTTTCAAATTCATAGAGATATTTGGTGACATGATTCAATTAACACTCATAGATGCGCCCAGCACCAAACTAGGCAGGAAAATTTCTTTTCTTTTGTTTATTTTGTTGTAATCAGGCTCAAAGGCAGCAGTTTCAGATGAGCAGTTAAAGTTTTGGCAATCAGGCGCCCACCTGGAGTGCAAGGGAATACAGTTCAAGTTTCGTCAATCAGGTACCCACCAGGAAAGTAAGGGAATACAGTGGAAGTTTTGGAAATCAGGCGCCCACTTGGAGAGCAAGGGAATATGGTTCAAGTTTTGGCAATCAGGCGCCCACCTGGAGAGCAAGGGAATACAATTAAAGTTTCGCCAATCAGGCGCCCACCTGGAGAGCAAGGGAATACAGTTCAAGTTTCGACAATCAGGCGCCCACCTGGAGAGCAAGGGAATACAGTTGAAGTTTCGGCAATCAGGCGGCCACCTGGAGAGCAAGGGAATACAATAAAAGTTTTGGCAATCAGGCGCCCACCTGGAGAGAAAGGGAGTGCAATTCAAGTTTTGGCAATCAGGCGCCCACCTGGAGAGCAAGTGAATACAGTTAAAGTTTTGCCAATCAGGAGCCCACCTGGAGAACAAAGCAAATCAAGCGTTGGTAATCAGGAGCCCACCTGGAGAACAAAGCAAATCAAGTGTCGGTAATCAGGAGCCTACCTAAAAAACAAAGCAAATCAAGCATCGATAATCAGGAGCCCACCTGGAGAACAAAGCAATTCAATTGTCGGTAATCAGGAGCCCACCTGGAGAACAAAGCAATTCAAGGGTCGGTAATCAGGAGCCCACCTGGAGAACAAAGCAAATCAAGCGTCGGTAATCAGGAGCCCACCTGGAGAACAAAGCAATTCAATTGTCGTTAATCAGGAGCCCACCTAGAGAACAAAGCAATTCAAGGGTCGGTAATCAGGAGCCCACCTGGATAACAAAGCAATTCAAGGGTCGGTAATCAGGAGCCCACCTGAAGAACAAAACAGCAGTTCAAGTTTCGAGAAAAAGCAGAGCAAGTGTTGGTAATCAGGAGCCCACTTGAAGAACGAAGGGAAAGAAGAAATGTTCAAACGAAGACAGTTCAAGTTCAGCAATCAGGCGCCCACCTGAAGAAAAGGGACAGTATCTCAGATTACAATTCAAGTCGGCAACAAAGGAATTTCACCTGGAGGATACTAGTCAACAGGGCAGCAGGAACTGCAAGATCAAGTTGGAAGATATAAATAGGATTTTTCTAATGTTTAGATCATAGTTTAGTCTAGCTTCTTTTATTTTGTCATGGTGTAATAAGGAGTTCAGTAAGCAGTAGTAGCAGCAGCAACAACAGTGAAATCACAGCTTCATGGTAGTTCCAGCTACCGAAGCTTCCCGAACTACACTGACCTGATTCCTTTATAGCCAAGGATATGTAGACAACCTTGGAAGCATGTTGCGGTCAAATCTTTCAAAAATACTTCCAACGAAATAATCAAACGAGAAAAAATCGCTCGTATCCGCTCACTTTATCTTTGCACGAAAACTCTTCGTGTTTCCGAGCAAAGAGGGGAAGCTGTGAGCACGTGATTTTTGCCCTATATGAATTACTCCCATAAATTCAAGAAAATAAATTTCTCCCACTATTTGTAATTTTGTAGATTTTTGTGGCATTTTTTGTCGGCTGTTTGCATTTGTCTGTGCACGTTTATTTTATTAATGAAAAATACAATATATGTTGCATTTACATTTAGGATTTAATTTTATATTTTTTTATATTAATTAGCAAATGGGTTGTTTTATAAAAAATGGAAAAATCACAAAAATAACCTATTTTTGCACTTTTAAATTTTAGTTTTGGTTTTTGGTAGTTTTTCCTTTAATTTGATTTTTAAGTAATTGTGGTTTTTATTATTTAGAGTTAATCATTTGAATTTGGTAGGATAATTTGATTTAGGGATTAATTTAGGTGTTATTTTTATGTTTGGGAAAGGAAAAGAATTTTGAAAAATAAAAAGAAAATTGAATAAAGAGAGAGGAGTCTGAATTGGGCTAGATCTGTTTAATTTCCCCCCAGCCCAAATGAAATTTCCCCCATACCCGTTCAGTCCAGCCCAAACCCATACCTCAACCCGGTCCGTCTTTACACTTAACCAAATGACATTGTTTGAGATCTCCCCATCTCAACCTCTGGATCAACAAGATCCAACGGACCGGAACTGATCTCCCCCTGTATAAGACTGTCCGAAAAGCCTCACCCCCTCAGAACCCCCCTCAATCTCATCGTCTCCAACCAAAATCCTAGAGACGCCGCCCTATTTTCCACCGCTTGTTGCTGGCGGCGCCGTTCCCAAACCACCCTATCTTTATACCACAGAACCCCCATGATCCCCTCATACCAAATCCACAACTACTTTCCTTCGAATCGGCCCAGAGCTCCTAGAATATTAAATCCGAGGTTGAGCCCTAAAAGTCCAAAAGTTATTTTCCATTGAACCTGGTAGCATGCATGGTCATAGGGCATTGTTCTTTCGAGTTTTGAAGTTTGGATTCAACAAGTCTGATGTCGTTCAGTTTGTTCTTGACAAAGAACAGTTGATAGACATTAGTTTTGTTAGGTCATTTGTCTCCGTCAGTTTTCGAGTTCTGATTTGGTAAGTCCCTCTTCCCCTTTTGTATTTTCTTTCTTGCACTGTCCTATTCTCCTCCTCCTTCCTGTTTCTTTAGCCTAGTTTTCTTATACTAATCTGACTGAAATCAGCTTCGAACTTAGTTCTTCCCTTAAGATAGTTTGTTTTTTTCATTTTGTATTCCGTTTCATTTCTTCAGTTTTCTTTTCAATTTCTTAATCGTTATTATCCGTTCTTCTTGATTTTATTTTAGGTTGTGACAATTTTCTGATAATTAGCTTAAATTAGATTGTTGTTAAATTGGTAATTTAGTTTTAATTCCAGTTTAGTATTTTAGCTTAGAAGGAAAATCACTTGTTACCTTATATTTTGGTTTTTTTTGAAGTCACTCAGTTGTTGCTCTTTTCTACTTATCGTCAAATTGGCTAATTGGATTTCTAAACCTTTTAGTTTGGGCCTGGTGTTCAGTTACAACTCATTCAGTTGGGTTTGAACCATTGGGTCAAAATTGACCCATGAGATTGTTGGGGTAATTAACAGGGTTCCTAAAGTAAAAAACAGAGTTTTTGAGGCTAGTTTAGAAATTGTAAGTTGAGAGAATCTCAGTAACAGACTAGCGAAGCTTCTAGGAAGCTGGGGGTGGGGACTAATGTGCAAAACTATTTTTTAAACTAAGGTCTCCTAAGCTAAAATGAAATTATCAAAAGGATTAGGGTGAAAAACTAGTGCATTTCTGCAGCCCTAAATGCCTTGCCTATAAATGCACCTTTGGCTTGACATTGAAGTCAGGAAAGGGAGAGATTAAAAAGTATAGAAAATTAAAAACGACTGAAAAAATGCTGAGAGGGTGTGAAAAATCAGAAAATACAAAGAAAGATTACAGAATTACTGTTACATTGAAGTATTTCTGCAATTCTTGGGGTTTTCAAGTTTTTGAAGTAATCTCTGATTCATTTTTGGGCTCGGAATGGTTTAAAGAAGCTGGATTTGCTATTGTTGAACTGCTGAAGTGTATTTGCTTCTGCTACTGATCTTCTCATGTTGTCTTTTGCTCTAATTGCATCAGGTATTCTCTTGAACTATGGTGGAAATGAAGACTGATTAAGCTTTGTATAAAGATCTGTGACCGAGTTAGAATTAAATGAAAAAATATCAGTCCCTGTTGTGTATTGTTAAATTCTGCCGTGTTATTATTCATGTTTTAGTCTAGCTTCTTATGTGCATTTCATTTTGTTTTAAGGTTTGGATTTGAACTTGTTTGAATGCAATTGATTCAAGGCTGTTTTACACTTTTTTTTAAATATGTACTAATTAAGGACTGTGGTTCTTAGTTTGATTAGCTGAAACTGTTTGGTTTTGGATATGCCTTTCATGGCCATGGTCCAAATGCATATTAGTTCAGATCTTTGATCTAACCGACTTGATTCATGTTTTGTTTTCCAATTAATCTTTTAAGCCTGCTCTCTTATAGTTTAAGGCATGGTTCAGTGACTTCAGAAAGATCGTCATTTAAATTCTCCCCCTGTTCATGTGATGATTCTTTTCCAATAAGTGAATTTCAAAAGGAAGTCGAGTTTGATTTTGGTTCTGAGAATGTCTCAGATTTAGTCTAGTTCTTTACATGTTGTTTTTTTTAAGCTTGAATCATATGGTCTGTTTAAGTGTGTTAGTATGAAATCAGAATTTATCAGCTGAATGAAGCCTATCTGAAACTTTAAATTGCTTTCTTTTGCTGGAAATGCGAATGTATGGTTTAAAATGATGAAGCATCTTGCACGATGTTGTTAATAGTTAGTTGTCCAAATGCTAAATTTTCATTACAATGTGGTTTTCTTGCAACGATTAATGCTTAAAGCACTGAATTAGGCTATAGCATTGGCCCAATTGTGCCAAGTTTCCCTTTGATGGGCACATTTTAGTTATGGGCTTCACGTTAGAGCCTGTTTGTATCCTCCTGCTTGTTAACAAAATGGTTAGTTGGTCGTTGGGTCCTTAGCCCACCTGTCCCCCTTCAGTAAGCTCAATTTAATGTCATGTACTGCTAGCTCACGAATTATTAACATTGAGTTTGAAACTTTCACCTTAGTGATTGGAAATTCTTCCTGTCGTATAATTAGTTGGCAAGGCCCTTTAAATTAATCGAGGTGCGCCACGTCAAATAAGGCCAATGTTTATGGCCCTCAAAATTAAATGTAGAAACTCTTTTATTAGAATAATCGAGGTGTACCCTTAGCGAATCTTCCATGGCCCTCGCAAACTTGAAAGTGCGTAGTTGCTTTAGGCGCGCTATTTTAGAAATTACCTTCCTAAACTCGGGTGTGCATTTATGTAACCCAAATCCAAATCTCAACAATGTTAGATAAAATATGTCAGGGACCGCGGGTGCATTTATGTGACGTGGTTCATGACATGTTTTAAATAACATTGAAATCTTCCTAAAAATAATTAAATAAAAGCGGTTATAAAGTTAAAATTGCATCATAGGCTAAAACATGTATTAAAATTAGATAATTAGGCCAATAATAATAGTTGAGCGACTGTGCTAGAACCACGGAACTCGGGAATGCCTAACACCTTCTCCCGGATTAACAGAATTCCTTACCCGGAATTTTGTGTTCGAGGACTGTAAAACAGAGTCAATATTTTTCTCGACTCTGGATTTGAACCGGTGACTTGGGACACCCTAAAATTATCCCAAGTGGTGACTCTGAATTTTAATAAAATAATCCCGTTTCGATTGTCACTTAAATTGGAAAAACTCCTTTACACCCTTCCGGGGTGTAGGAAAAAGGAGGTGTGACAGCCATATTTCAAAAGGCTAAAATGGGATATTTAATTTACACCCTCAAGTTTTCACAATCGAGGTTTTTTATTAAGCCGTCAAAGAGTCAGGCAAACATTATTTCAAAAATCCTTATCGAGGGAAAAATAAAGCCCACATAAATGGTCGCATCGACCAAGCGCGTAAGAGCCATTGTCGCCAGCCTAATAAGCCTCAAGGCCACACATATAAAAGGTCGCATCGACCAAAAGCGTAAGAGCCACTGTCGCCTGCTTGAAATATGAAAACTTGAGGGTCTAAATGAGCTCGAGTCGTAACCCGATTCAGAGACTGGACTCAAAACAGTTAACCAAATATGTATAAGGGCAAAGGCATAAGAGCCATTGCTGCTAGCCCACACTAATAGGTCGCATCAACCAAAAACGTAAGAGCCACTATCGCCAGCTTGAAATCTAAAAACGTGAGGGTCAAAATGAGCTCGAGTCGTAACCCGATTCAGAGACTGGACTCAAAACAGTTAACCAAATATGCCTAAGGGCAAAGTTGTAAGAGACATTGTCGCCAGCCCACACTAAAAGGCCGCATCAGCCCAAGGCGTAAGAGCCATTATCGCCAGCCAACACTAAAAGGTCGCATCAACCAAAGTGTAAGAGCCATTGTCGCTAGCTCACATACACCAAAATGTCACTTCGATCAAAAGCATAAGAGCCACTGCCACCAGCCTAAATTTTGGCCACTCGATGGGCAAGTAAGCTCGAGTCAATGCCCGACTCGGGGACTGAGCCCAAAAGGCTTGGCCTAAATATGCCTAAGAGCAAAAGTGCGTAAGAGCATATGGGCTAGACTAATGAGCCCCAGGGCCATATCACGATTCTAAGGATTCTTATCAACTCAAAGACCAGTCCACCGGGCTGAATTCAAAATAGAAAAGAGATATAAAAGAAATAAAGCTGCAAGGTTTTCTTTCATACACATATGCGAAAAAACGCAATCTCCATCTACAAACATGCTTCGAAAATGCTACATACAAATGGCAAAATATATGCCCCCAGGGGTCTACAGCCTGCCGGCCTCATCTTCGCTTTCTTCGGCATCGGGCAAAAACAACTGAGCATCACGCTCATCCGCCCTTGCTAGCGCTAATTCCTCCGAAAGGGCAAAGCCCCTAGCACAGATCTCCTCGAGGGTCTTTCTTCGAGACCTGCAATGAGCATATTCTTCAATCCTCCCTTCGTGGTCTAGGATCATTCTCAGCTCAGCTTGAGCATCGACAGAATCCTTTGAATAGATCACCATCTCCTGGTCAGCCTTAATCCTTCTCATTGCAGCTTCCGCCCAGGCATCAACGATCTCGGCCCTGACTTTCGAAAGCTCGAACTCGAGCTTCGCAATTATTTCTATTTGAACCGAAGCATATCACGAGCTAAGCGAAGTTGAGATTCCAAAGCAGGAACTTTAGCTAGGGCGTCCTTCCCCTTTAAAGCCTGAGCCTCCGCCCGAGCTTTTAGCTCACCATGCTCACGTCTGGCCCGGTCAACTTCATCTTGAAGGCGCTCCAGGGCCTCCATCTTGTTCTGCAACTGAAATAAACTAAGTGTTAGCCTCAGGAATCAGGAGGCGGAATACAAGCTCACCTAGGATAGAAGTTTACCTGCTCCTTCAGGTGGTTCTAGTAATTCAAGCTCCGAACCACCTCATGCTGCAAGTGAACTAGCTCGACTTCCTTTTCATCATAAAGGAGCCTAAGGGATCTCTCCTCATCTAGAGCTTTCCGTAGCCTGGCTTCACAACGAAGTAGCCCGGACTTAAGCTTGTCGAACACCAGTAAAAGAAAACCCAATAAGGAAGGGAAGGCGTGAAGCTCGAAAGACCTGTGCCAAACCTCACCACAAAGTGAAGCCGTTGGGCTTCCTCGAAGGCCGAGCGTACACTTACTAATCTAGTTCCTCCAGCCCTGAAAGGATCGACTCCGGTCGAAGCACGATCGCTCGGTGTATGCGATCCCGAGTTTCTAGCATTTCCCGAGGTACTGTCAACATAAAAAGAGGGCGACAACAACGGAGAAACCTTCTTTCCAAAACTAGGAATCACAAACGCGACAGGCTCGGACGATGCTTCCGCTCCAAAGCCCCGATCCCATTTTTCCTTGCTCTAAGCGCCGCCACCCTGTGAAAGCATCTCTAGTTTATTGTTATCGTTCTTTAGCCCGAGGGCTGGAAACCCTTCCCCTTCTCTAGAGGAACGCGTCATAGCCTCAGAAGGCTCTCCAATGCCTACAACAACAAGCTTAATACGCATAAATGGAAAACGCCTCTCCAAATGAAGGAAGGGAGGGAAAAGTATAACACATCACTCACCATGATGTTTCGCTTCCCATCTGCCCCGGGACACAGCTCGCCACTTGCGCTCATCATAAGTCAAGTGGGTTGCCAACTATCGAACCCAATCCAGCAAATCAAGAACGTCGCTCGGCGCCCATGAAATCGCTGCGGGAAAAGAAAAGAAGGCACGGTTACGAAATCAGGTTTCGCCATAGACAGAACTGAGAAGGAACGAAATGCACTACTTACGTGTATAGTTCCATTCCTCAGGGAATGGCATGAGATCCACGGGGATAATGTCAGCGGTCTGCATTCGGATGAAGCGACTCATCCATCCCCGATCTCCGTCTTCCTCGTCATCAATAACGAAGGGTGTGGTTAATCGGCATCGCAAGGTCATCAAACCTTGAAGGTGGAAGGGCCGGTACAGCCTGATAAGATGACTAAGAGTAAAATCAAACCCCGCCTTCTCCGCAAAAAATCTCATCATCAATACTGTTCGCCAAAATGATAGATAGATCTGCGCCAAAGTGACCCGATACTCTAGGCAGAAGTCAAGCTCAACCCTATCAAGGGGGCCCAGTGTGAAAGGATATGTATACGCATTCAAGAATCCATCGACACGATCTGTGATGCCCTCTCCCGGGGGAAGTATCTGTAACATTACCTTTTCCTCCCATCCGCAGTCTTTTTTCACTAACCCAAGATTTTCTTCTCCTATCGAAGAAGCAACCTTCAAGGCATACTCTCGTTGGTCCTGAATATCGAAGGCGTAGCTCTCCCCTCTCTGCTGGGCAGACCCCGATGCAGCAGTCATGATTATGGCAAAAATTGAGAACTAAACCAGGAATCTGTGTAAGTACATTAGTACTGAAATAGCGAAAGGTTTGATGCGGAAAGAGAAGGGCAACTGCTTAGAATGGTGGGACCTCCAAAAAAGCAAAAATGTCCTTGTATTTATATGGGAAAAACGACGACGATCGGCCTGCCTCAAAGCCGATTAAAAGCACCATCGCCAGTCCCGAGGTGGTACCCGACCTCGAGGACCTTCCTCAGAAAGGAGTTAGGCTTTAAGAAGCCAATAATGCCTTCGCCAGTCCCGAGGTGGTACCTGACCTCGAGGACCTCTATCAAATAAAAGATAAGCTCTGAGGAGCCAACGACATTCCTGCTAGTCCCGAGGTGGTACCCGACCTCAAGGACCTCTATCAAAGAAAAGATAGGCTCTAAAAAGCCAACAATATCATCGCTAGTCCCGAGGTGGTACCCGATCTCGAGTACCTTCATCAGGGAGAAGTCAGGCTCCAAGGAAATAAGTATTTAGGCTCCACCCGTATGGGCTTGGTCCCGGGGAACCGTCTGAGATCGGACCAACTCTCCTTCGGGATCTATCTACAGCGCCTTAAATCTATTTACACTAAGTTCAAAGCAAGCTTCTAGGTGGTCCGGATTCCAACGAACCCCCACTTGGGGACTGGCCTCGAAAGATCAGAGGCAATCCCTGTCCGCGGGCCTCCGAGCAACTTTCTTCCTAGGTCATTCCACCACATGTGGAGCTGTAAGGGGATCTCTTCAAGAGCTGCGAAGGGTTCGTTTTCATCTGTGCTTATCCTGCACATTTATTAGGGTGGTTTAATTTAAAAGGTTATGACTCATTTGGACTTAAGAAAAGGTTATCAAAATTCCATAAAAATCTGGCTTTTCAAATACGGCCTTTCAGCACTTCGGGGAAGAAGATTTTAAGGCTGTGTTTGCTAAACGGCCAAAACATAAAAAAAAACTACTAAAGGTGGATGTTCTTGCAAAAACGGCCTTCCGGCGTCCTTTTGGGGACATTCAACTATTTTAGACAAGAATGACATCACCTTCTTATGAAAGAAATGCTTCTAAAAATGACATATTTTTGAATTTTGAATTTTCTTTCCAATTTTGAAAGAAGAATGAAAATATTTTTGAATTTTGAGAAGAAATTAATAAAAAAATATTTTTGGATTTTTTTTAAATTGGGGTCTTAAAGAAAGACTTTTCTAAAGAAGGAAGTAAAGGAAAATATTTTTGGATGTTTTTGAAAATGGTGGACCGGAACCGATGAGGTTTGCCTACGTATCTCACATCCGGTGAGAATCAGACCCGCGTAGTTCTCCTGTTTTGACGGCACAGGGGAAACATGCCTACGTATTTTTTTTTTCAGAATTCCGGCAGAGTTTCAGAATTTTCTAAATACATACCTCTCACTCCTATATTATTATTATTTTTTTTTGATTTTCTTCCTCTGTTCTAGAAGCCGGTCAACATGCAAGCCGAAACAAACAAATGCGCAAGTAGCACGTAAGATGCATCAGGATGGTCTTTTTCATTTGGGTACACCTGTCCTAGATAGACCCAACCCCTATGTTGAGTCTCCAAGGTCAAATGCACATGATGCAAACAAACGTTCCTACTAGGGATCCGACATGAGGCTTGTTATACTAGGTTTAAAAACCTGGGTTTATTGTTCTAGACCTGGCTTACCCGAGCGGGCAGCTCGAGCTGAGGGGGGGAAGCATACCGGGAATACAGAAGCTTCACCGGCTTTGCAACTTGTCCGAACCTCATTCTAAAATTGGGATAAGACTCTAACAGAAAAGAAGTCACACGAAGTGCACACTTCCCAGATGATTTAGAAGACTTAGAGAGGAGGGTTTCGTAGCAATTTATATACAGTCCAAACAATATCAAAGCAGTAAAAGCGGCATTTAGCACATTAGGCTCAACATGTAAAAATCAGATAAAACAAGCCAACTATAACAGTTATTCTAAGCTCGAATTCTTGAACCCTGAACCGAAGTTCTGGGTTTGGGTCCCCAGCAGAGTCGCCAGAGCTGTCACACCTCCTTTTTACACAATCACCCCGAAGGATAATGTATAAGGGAGTTTTTCCATTTTAAGTGACATTATTCGAAAATGGGATTATTTATTTATTTCAGAGTCGCCACTTGGGAAAGATTTGGCTTTTGGTGTCCCAAGTCACCGGTTTATCTTGAATCCCAAATCGAGGAAATTTTCGACTTTCCAAATGAAGTCTGCGAACCAGAAATTCTAAGTAAGGAATTCTGTTGACCCGAGGGAAGGTGTTAGGCACCCACGGATCCCGTGATTCTAGCACGGTCGCTTAAATCGTTATAAAGGCTAAATATCTGATTTTAAAACATGTTATAACTTGTGTGCTTTTATTAAGTTTAAACCGCTTTTATTATTATTTTTTAATAGAATTGCAACGTCGTGAAAATGCGTCTCGAACCACGTCGCAATCAATAGACCCGTGGTTGTTGACACATTTCGACTCCGTTGAGATTTGGATTTGGGTCACATAAATGTGCACCCGAGTTTAGGGAGGTAATATTATTAAGAATGCTCCTAAAGGCTAGCGTATTATTATTTTTGGGGAAGGCCGTGAAATTCGCTAAACGGCCATTCCGAATTCTAAGTATTTCTATTATGACAAATTATTGAGGGCCCCGCAATTTACATTTTTTATTTGGCGAGGCTCGTCTCATCATTTTATTTAAAGACCAATCCTGAAGTGACTATGATTTTTTTTCTAATTTATTTGTCTTTAATAATAAAAGAAGAAAACCTAATTATATAGCCTATTTGAAAGAACCAAATCCTTATAAATCCATTTCAGATCAGCCGGGCCCAATAACTAAATAAATAAAAATGTATCCTTTTAGCAACTCGTTTAAGACAACCCATATTGTGTTCATAAGGGGGCTGGACGGTTTGAGCACATAGTTTCAATTTCGAGGCCTGCCAGGATTTTATGCCCAAATAAATCTTTTTGATTCAAATTGCACGCTAGTCCTCAATCACTGGACACTCAGACCATTCAATTCATTTAACAGTGCATATATATGGTGAACGTGAACATTAATTTCATTTATAAAGGGGTGGGGACGAGATGGCCTTTCAACATGCAAATGCAGTGTGTATTATTTCAGATAGGAGATGTATCTAGTGCTTTTGAATCCAAAACGTATATAGTTGTATAAACCCGACAATCCAAATTAAAACTCAACTTCATGCTATTAAACTAAACTACGTGAGCCATTGATGAATTCCCTTAAGCACGGATTAAATTATGACTCACTGTCTATGAATAAGGTATCTAATGCTGAATGAACTTGAATCATACTAAACTATACTAAGCAACTGTATTAACACAGATTTCCAATTACGCCAGCCCAAGACAGTCCAAAACTAAATACAAATGAATTGAAATTAGTTCACTACTCGACTGTTTAATGATCAATTGTAAAATGCAGATCTAGAACCAGTTAATTCTGTTGCTAAAACTTTCAGTTAAACTAATGACGTTATTAAGGTTATTAACTAAACAAAATTCCAGCAACTAGATAGTCCATTAACAGTCCAAAACAAATCAAATTATACAGTATACCCTCCCAACCAATACCAACCGAAACTAAACTATATTAAGTAATTACACATCAACTAATATCTATTTTTTTTTTGAAACACAGGTGCAGGGTAAACTACATGAGCAAAGATGTGGAGGCCAAAGCATGAATATTTTCATATTTCATCTTTCAAGTCAAAGTTACATCAAATCTTAATTCGAGTGTGTACCTGAATTGGAAAGTGAGAAGAAGGAGAGGTAAATCAGCAACAACAGATAGCAAATAACAGCAGTAGCACCACAAACAATAGTATGGGACAATAAGAACCAGCCCAGTGAAACTCAGAGATCCATAAATGTTTTAGAAAAACCAAAAGAGCTAAACAGATCGACTCAAACCAATTGGAAATAAACCAAACACCAACTTGAAATCAAGCTGGGACAAATCTGAAACCAAACAGCTCAAACAACCAGCCTAGAGTAACTTTGATTGGGCCTAAATCTCAAACTAACTGTGAATTTAACAATGGAACAATGCCTTTCTGGAATTTTAGAGTTTTTCAGAGGTTTCTCTTTTGCTTTTTGTTTGTTATCTATGTAGAACTGAAGTCCAGAATGAACTCTCTTCACTGGTTCAAAAATAGACTCTCTTCTGTTCTAAAAAAAACTCTCCTCCCCTCTCCAAACTCCTTCCCTTTATATATATCACAACAGGCTCCTTTTCCAGCTCTTCAGAGCACTTAGTCAATTAAAAACTGATTCTCTCCCATGTTATTCCCTCTGTTTTTCCACTCAAGACTCAAACAGAAATGTATTCCCATCAGATTCCCCTGACAGCCCTCTTTTTCATTATAAAAAATGGTTTTCTATTTATTAAACTAAACAAGTATAGGCAGCATGAATATACTCTGACAGCACATGCTATGAAGTTAACTTTTATTCATTAAAGAACTACAATTCACATGCTTTCTGATGGCCAAAATCTAAAATAAATAAACAGGGCCATAAATTCTATCTAAAGTGCATAAAACAAGGCTATCAATTCAATATCAATCCAAACTAAGTGCTTGATTAATTGTAATTCAATTCGAAACTAGTATGAATTCAAATGCCAATGGATTCAGGCAGCAGAATCGAACTAACTTGAAATTCTGAATCAGGGAATGTCAACATAAACAAAACTGGCACCAAACATTTCAAAGGGGACAAACAAACTTCAATCACTTAATTGACGAAACTTAATTAATCGACTACGTAGTTTATAAAATCAATAGTCAGAAAAATTCGGACCAAAAAAAAGATCCGTAAAAGGAGGAGAAGAAAATAAATAACCAAAAACTGATACAACAAACTAAACACAAAAAAAATAGAGCAAAAGAGAAAGGAGAAATACCTCACAAAAATCAGAAACCAAACGGGCTAAGGCTTGAACCGACTCTAATATTTTGAGGTCAAATGGACCTTAATCGAGTGTTCTCGACTGAGAACACTCGACTAAGGTCGATTATGAACCCCAAATTTCTTCTAATTTGGACCAATTCCGGTTTTGGTCTTCGTTAGGGTTCCCTGGTTCAATTTGGGATTCGAACCGTTCTAGCATGATTCGAGCAAAATCCAAAGTGTTCTAGAGATGGGGGAGGTCCGGGGGTCCCGTGGTGTGAGTTTGGGACTGGTTGGGGTGGCTTTAGGGTTCCGGTCGAATCTTCAAACGAAGATTCGAGACGGTGGGGGATGATTCGAGGTACAAGGGTCATGGATTCGTGTTGTGGATGGGGAGATGGCTTAGGGGTGTCATTTTGGTGGTCACCGGCGTTGTTGCCGCCGGGTTTATGGTGAGGGGGTGGAAGGGCGGCGCTAGGGTTCTGAGGTCGTTTGGTTCGTCTCTTTCAGAGACGAAGGGGGGGAGGTGTTTGGGAATGAGACAGGTAAAAAGGTTTGGGGGGGGTCTTTTGACATATTAGAAATTGACCCCTTAATCTGGGCCGTTGGATGATGGGATCCAACGGCTCTGATTTAAAAGAAACGATGGGGCGGTCCGGTTTAGTAACGGGTCAGGGTCGGATAATGGATGTGGGTGAGGGTTGGACGATCTGGACCGTTGATCAAGTGAGATCAACGGTCAGGATGGGGCATGACGGAACGACGTCGTCTGGGGTGTCTGTGAGGCTTGGGCCAATTGGACTAGGTAAAGGGATGTTTGAATTGGGCTGATGATTATTGGGCCTGGAGTTTTCTTTTAAAATTGTCCCAAATCCGAACTCTTTCTATTTTTGCTCTCTTTTCCTTCTTTTTTCTTTTACTATTTTTTCTCTTTTAAAATTCCTAATTTATAAACACTAATACTAATTGACTCTTAGAATTAAAATCTAATTGGCTCTTAATAATTAAAATCTAATTGGCTCTTAAAATCTAAAATTAAACACTAATTAAAACAAAATCACACAATCGGATATTAAATGATAAAAATACAAAAATACGTATTTTTGTGATTTTCTTCCTTTTAAAAACCAAATATGATTTGATTAATTCCTAATAGTAAAAATAAAATCCTGAATTCACACGCAACAATTTTTTTTTTGTATTTTTAATTAAAAAATAAACATTCACATACAAAACTGTAAATAATTATCCAAAATGCCCCGCAAATTCTCAAAAATTGTACACAAAGGAAATTTGTTTTATTTTTTGATTTCTTTTGGGGTAATTTCTCGTGAAGCAAAAATCACGTGCTCACAGCTACCACAGAGCTTAAGTAATAAAACATGGTTTCAAGGCCCAAAGCGTTACTCTCATTCTACTCAAAGCAAAGGTCCCGGCGACCCGAGTTCATTGGCCCGATCCAGGCTCGATCCAAGGGATCGCAAAAGGTTCCGCGCGAAGCCGTATTAATCGATCAGAGGACGAAAAAACACTCGCATCTAGGTTCGATGTTGGCAGTAGCCGATAAAATCACGTATTTAGAATCCCCACAAGTACAAATGTTAGAGAATAGAGCAAACATCAAAGACAAAGGTTGAAGAAACGTCTTTATATTCATAAACAATTTGATTACAACGGCTCGCGATGGGTCCTTACATATGATTACAAAAGCCCACGAGGGGTCCTTACACAGAAACAAAGAAGCAAGAAGGTGTACATGTAGTAAGAGCCTAAGAGCCCAGCCTACTCTTAAAGGTGCATCCTCGGCGGCAGCATCTTCGAGCACCGTCTTCTCTAGCGTCATTCCCTCGAGTATGCGTCCTAAGCGTCAGTATCTTCTACCACCACCGCCTCGGGGGGCTCGTCTCGGTCTTCCAAAGCGGTGTCTTCAATGGAGAAGATGAAGAGGAGGAAATTGGAGAAGTAGGAGGGGATGAAAAAACGCCATAGCCCGCCAAAGAACGAGGACCCTCATCGGCCAAAAGAACCTCGGACTGGTAAGAGACTTGGCGAGCGTCGGCCTTACTTGCACGGCTACTTTGAGTCCACTTCTTGGGACATTGAGCCATGCAAGCTACTGGTCGGGGGAAAAGTGCCACACCGAACTGGGGTATGAAGGTGAGCAGCGGTGTATAATCCGAGCACCCTCATGAGCAGCGGTGTAGTCAAAATACCTTCCCAAGACGGAAGAGATCAACCTCCTTGCTCATCGCCTCAATCCAATAACGACAACAATAGCATTCGTAACAACAACAACAACAATATCGGCAAGGCAGTATAATCTCGTTCGGCAAGGGGAAACTCAAGAAGAAAGCCATCACGCAGTCGATGAAAATGCTGCCATGCAACCTTAAGGCCATGGACCCCAAACATAGTGATTAACAAATGGAGGAAAATAGTGAGGAGAAAGGATGGATAGATGATTAAAAGGCACTTGGGTAAGAAGATGACATCGGAAGGCCCCCATTTATAGGGGAGATAATATGGCCAACAATGCCATCAATGCCTTTGAAAGATGGATCGACAGGAGCAATCAAGGCGCCATTGGAAACTGCATCGACAGCGACATGGTCACCTTGAAGAATGGGAATCGGCAGCACATTGAATGACGCTGAAAAGACAAGTCTATAGGATGTACCGATTATCGTGAAGGTTTACATCATAAGTATGATATCATCAGCGTGACATCATTGCGGGAAGTTCGAAGAGTTGTATGTCAAAATCATTTCTTATTACTCCTCTCTAAGAAACGCGTGGACTATCTATATACGGTGAAATCGGAGGGTCCAATTTCTCATTATCAAAGCACCTTAGAAGACCATCTCGAAGTCTCGAGGCTACAAGGTTATGATCGAGTCTCCTCCCTCGAGGTTCGTCGACACTCGGTCTTGGGGTAATGTTGACCACGACCAAAGTAGAAACGGGGAGTTCCTAAGGCACGTGGCTAGGACTGACAGAGCCTAGAGAGCTACTCTAAGACCCGAATCAGGGTGTCATCTAGTTGTCACATCTCTGTATCTTTGTAATTAATGCTTGTTGTACTATGATGGGATTCCCCTCCTATATAAAGGGGATCCGGGCCACTTTGTAAAGGGCTGTTGCTTCAGTTACTCCACACGCAATATACAAGAACATCTTAGTTGCTCTCTAACATATTCTCTTGATACTATGCTTTTATTTATTATCTTCATATTTGTTCATCATTTATTGCTTATCATTGGCCATAAAGAGCCTCCGTTAATTTTATTATAACTGTTAGTCACATAGCAACTGCCTTCGACAGCTCGTAGTCGAGCTCCGAGATCGACCTCGAGGCCGTGAATCAACGAGCTCGAGGCCCCGAATAACTAGCCTATCGGTTTGATTATAGCTCTCCTTAACTTTACTTCGCCTCTAAGTCTCACATATCTAGCATCAACTACTTAACAAACTAGCATAAAAATAGATCACATATTTTTAAAGTCTCATCAACAAATTTAATTGTTATTACCATTTTCACGGTAAACAAACCTCTATAAATTGATTATCTCCCACTTATTAAGATTATCGTATTCCATTCTTCGTTTCCATTAGAAAAAGGCAATTGTTACAAAATCTAAGGCAAGGGGCGAAATACTAATTTTGCGTAACGCTTGATTATCGTAGCCTAAGTAGTCTTTCCTTGACAAGCAGTCCTCCTTGAGCAGCTATCCATGTTATGAATTTATGCTTGGGCTGAGCTACTGCGTCCACAAGCAAGGTCAGCTATCTCCAATCTTCTCTGAGTCACAATGATGGCAATGAATAATTGCCACCCAAACTTACTCATGGTACTACGAACTTGTATCTCGTCCTTTGAATTCGAGTCTGCCTTCATATAAATGCCATAACCCATTTTACCCTAAAAGACAATCGTTCTTCACAAACAGGGTAGCAAACTGACGAGTCGAATCGGATTGGAACGAGTCAAAAACGAATAATGAAAACGAAAAAATTATTCAATCATATTTAATATGAATAACCATATTATGCTTAACCTCTTAAATATGATCACTTTTGCAAGAATTTTTAGTTTCCCAATCTTGAAAAACCCCTAATTTGAGACTGTAGATTTTACAAAAGTAAAAGTTAAACCCTTTATCCATTGGTTATCCATTTTCTAAATGGACAATATGATTCTTATTCATATTTGACCCATTTTTAAAAGCTCATTATCCAATTCATTTTTAGTAAATAATATGAGCGATTAACTGTTTTGTTTTAATCATTTTTCCACCACTATTCACAAATAAAATAATAGATTCCAAACAGCCCCAACTCTGAGACCTATTATTTTGCCTAATAATCTTCATAAAATATAGTACTAATCGTCGAGCTTTACAAGCAAGCGTGGTCTGCTAAATTTGTCGATGATAAACATTTACAAATAGACAACCGAGTGCTTAAATACAAGTTGCAGTTTGATTTTCAAAGGTCAAATTAAATTAAGTGTCATGTTTGGAAAGTCAATAGGTAATTAAAATTTATATAATTACTACTAGTAATATACTATTGTGTAACTACAACAATCTGTTTGTTTGTTATAATTTAATTATAATGTAATTACAAATTTACTGTTTGATTATACAAGTGTAATTACACAATTAGATTAAATTTTAAATAAAGTAATTATCAAAACTTAAAAGTTAATATAATAAACATATGCCTATAAATTCTTATAAATATAAATAATATTATATTTAATATTTAAAATATATATTTTTTCGTGAATATATATTAATTAATAATCATATATTTATAACTAATATTGTAAAAATAATTTTATATATATTTTTCAAATTAATAATATTTAGTTCAAATACTTCTAAAAACAAAAAATATAGGTATTATAAGATCGCCGTGAAATTCATAAAAAATAAATTAATATTTGTAAATATAATATCATAACATAATTCAAATGTTTGACAAAACTAATCTATCAATTCTAACCAAAAAATAAACACATACAATGTGAGCCAATTCTACTAAAATAAGTAAATTAAAACTAGGAATATAACACAATTTCAAAATTCAAAAAATAAAAAAAATTAGTTTGACCTATGTCAAATTCCAACATAATAATAGTAAATTCCACTGCAACTTAAAATTAGAAAACATAATATATTTATAATCACATTCAATAACAAAATTTTACTTTAATTGCATTACTCATTAAATATCAAGTTTATTAATGACTCATTATTCTTATATCAGAAGGTATAATTTCAAAAAATATAATAATAAAATAAATAAAAAATAAAATATAAGCAATTACATGGAATCACAAAAGGTAAAGATAAAAAAATAAAGGATAAATGACGTGCAAAGAAAAAATATATTTTAAAATTTCAAAAGAAATTAAAAGGTAAAAAAAATAAAAAATTAAAATAATAGAAATAAAATGCTATAAAGAAAATAAATTAAAATAAAAACAAAAAGGAAAGAAACTAAACAACAACCTTTACAAGATATAATTACCGTCAATCTCACCTCACTTGAGAATTGGAGTGGAGAGTGTAATTACACCCATTCAGTTACACCCAGTTCCATGTTGACCAAGCAATTACTTGACCAAACAAACATGTATAAGTGCAGCAAAAATCCATTTTCAAGGTGGCTTTCCAAACCGGCTCTAAATGATTCCACAACAAGTTGGCTTTCCAAACCGGCTCTAAATGATTCCACAACAAGTATCGCAAATGTCAAAGTTTCGTTGCCTGTTAATGTAATTTGATATCGTAAAAATCCTTAAATTTTACTCCTCTATTTTTTTTTTTTTTTTTTTTTTGAAATAGAAGTACTATATGTACTATTCGAAGCACAAATAAAGGCTGATGACAACACCAGAACTGAAATGCATCTTCACATTAAAACCGCACAATACAAATTGTTTATTACACTAGTTAGTTCAAGTTCATGCCACAAAGTCATGAAAATACTGTAACATCTGGAAATTAGCAACTGCTAATAACTCAGTTAATGGCAATCAAAACAGCCTCTCCAAGAACATGACCCTCAACAGCTTCCAGTAGTTTATCCTTTGTCACCTGCCAATCATCCAAGAAACCACATTACTTAATAATTTAGTTATTTAATTTGTGTTTGGCGCTGGCGCATGTCCTTCCTTGCGCCTGCCTGAGACGGGGTGGCAATTGGCAAATTCAGAATTTAAAATTTATGGATTCAATTCTTTTATTCTCACCACAAGACCCAGTACACAACACACTTTTCTCATTATAAACTTAGTATTTTTTTTAAGATTTAATGATTTTCATGTACATTTATGTGTCAAAAGTGAAAAACGTTGTGTCCAATTGAGCCCGTTACTTATAATACGGAGTCCGCTACTAGTGCTGAAACATGTCAAAGATCAGCTCCAGTCGACAATCATGTGCAATTTATGTGGAATTTCAAGAATCAACCAATTTTTTTCTACCCTTAGTTATTAATTACTCATTTAAAGATATTAAGTTACCCTATACTTAGTGCTATTATATAATTTTATAACAGATGTGCCAAAACCGTGAACAACAGATACAGAAGGGAGTATTAAGAAATAGGAAATTGCAGGTTACCTTGTTACCAAGATGGAGTTCATCATCCAAAGCAAAAAGCTTAAACTCAAATCTATGACCATGATTTTCCAACTTAGGTCCACGCCAACCGGGAACTTTCTCATCATTATTCCCTTCTTTAATATGAGCATAATCTCCACCTAATTCCTCTCCTTTACCAGAAAATCCCTCAGGCAAACCTTTTAAAGTTGGTGGAATATTAGTCACAACCCATATAACCCATGGCACAATAGGTCCATTTGGGTCAGGTGCATCAATATCTTGTACCACAAGTGACAAACTTTTTGTCCCTTCTGGTAAATTGTACCATTCTAAAGGTGGTGACATTCTCCTTTGAGCACCTTGCCCTTCATCTGTGTATTTTCTTGGTAATTTTCCTTCATGATTTATGCTTGGCGATACTAGCCTAAACTCATCACTTGCGTTTGCCATTTTTTTGGAGAAAAAGCTGTGAAATTCCTTTAAGTTCTTGATTTTAGATTGGTGTTGATGAATTTTGTTGGATGGTGAAATAAATAAAGAATTTGTGTAAAGGGGGTTGATGACATTTGTCTAGAAAAGGTTCGTGTTGGCAGTAGAAGTTAACACGTTGTGTTGTACGTGGAATTGAGTGGACAATTCTGGACGTTCTCAATAATTGTGTTCCTCTATTTCGGATCTGCATATTAATGCGTGGAGAGGGCTCTTCGGGGGTCTTAAGGCCCGATATCTTCTTCACGGTGGGAATTAAACGTAGAAATAGCATCAGGCAATAGAATCAACTTAAGTAGCTGTCCATTTAATATCTTTAATTAAAAAATAATGGACGGATATAATCGTATATAATTATTATATAATTTATGTATATCAGTTAGAAAAATAAATACAAAATTCACATATAATATATGTTTAATTGTATATAATTATTATATAATCCATGTATATCGGCTAGGAAAATAAACGATTAATTTGACCGATTATTTGTATGGGGTAAAATTGATAAACGACAGGTGAATGTTCGATAAATTGATACGTGGAAGCAAATACAAGTAAGATATAAGTCAACAAATAATTGACATTTGTTACGAACATGTAACTAGTACTGGGTAAGTTCCGAAGACAGTGAAACTGAGGACGAAGATTTAAAGGGAAGATATCGGTTGGGGAATACAATATTCAATGAGCAACCGTTACAAAGAATATTTTCATTAATACTCAGTTGTTATTCATTCATCAAGAGGGGTTTTATTCGTATTAAAGAAGCTCTTGATTTGGGGATCTTGTCTCCCTACAATGAGTTATAAATAGGAGAATTCATATTCATTATAGGCACGAAACATTCTGTATACAAAAAAGGCAAAACAAGCTCTTATTCTAAATAATATTCTTTACTTTGTTCTTCATATTGTTCTTATTATTACTCTCGAAGAAGTTCATCCCACAGTCAGGCTTGTGTTTCCTTTAAATTTATTTCATTAACTTATTATTGTTCTTGAGTATTTTATATTCTTGGATCAAATTAATTCACGTGTCTATAAATTACGTTATAAATTCAGCTATACCGTTTTACGTGTAAATAGTTTGGCACTCAACGTGGAACATGAACAATTGTGTATCACTTTGATCCATTCATCTGTTACTAACCCAATTTGACATTCTCTTTATTAAAAGAAAAATCAGATGTGGCAGCTAACGATGTGAACAATTCTTACAATGTTGAAATAAACAACGAGCGTGATGATTCAACTAGTGAGACTTGCAACGAAGGATATGAAACAACTCCGGTTTACGAAGAACAAAATTATCGGCATGTGAGAAGTCCAACTCTTGATGAACGTGTTGATGAACGATCAAAATTTTGAGGGAGCTACAAAGAAAAATTATAAATCATCTTCCAAGACAGGACCGGGTAATGACGGAGTTGAAGCAGGTGCTTTCGGTTGCTTCCAATAATTCCAATGGAGGAATTCGAGTTCCTCCCAGCGTGACTGCTCGGCAAATCAAATAGTGCAAAGAACCGATAACATCGATTCAAGGGGGAGTTCAGTTTTAATGAAAATGAGGCAGGTGGTACAGGTGGTGGATCGGGGAATGATAATAATGCTAATGATCCTTTCAAAACCCAGATCATGAGATTCATGAGGTAAATGGATGCAGTAACCTTATCCAACAGCAAGGCGGAAGGAACGAATAAATAGCAACTACAGGAATCGATGTCCTTTTCTATTCTGGTTGAAGGTGATGGGAAAGAGGAGTCATCAGATTTTTATCAAGTGCCGAGATCTTTCAAGGTACCGGAGGAAGAAGATGCTACAAAGTCTACCACAAAGGAACTGGAATGAATCGCTTTGTTTGCGGAGTTCACAGATAAAAGAGTTTACCTGGAAACATGATTAAATCCCGAACACTGGCTTAAAATTACTGAGTTTTAAAAGCTAACTTTAATTTCTTTGCATGGTCTCATTCTGATATGACAGGTATCCCGTTAGATGTGATTATCCATAAGTTAAGTTTGGACCCCAATTTTCTGCCGGTCAAGCAAAACAAACGACTGATAGTCGAGATCAAGAACATGTTTGGTAAAGAGTAGGTAACCCGATTATTAAATATAGGTTCAATTCATGAGGTAAATTATCCTAACTTCCTCGCTAACGTAGTGATTTTTATTAAAAAAATAATAAATTTAGGATGTGTAGATTAAAAAATATTTGAATAAGATATGCCCTAAAGATTCTTTCCCATTGTCGAACATTGACCAAATGATCGATGCTATGGTCGGGCATAAGTTAATGAGTTTTTTTACGCGTATTTCAGATATAATCAAATTAGGATGCACCCGGAGGATCAAGAAAAAACCTCGTTCATCATAAATTTTGGCACTTATTGCTATAATGTGATGCCTTTTGGACTTAAGAATGCTGGAGCCACTTATCAAAGGCTCATTAATAAAATATTCAAACAACAAATTGGTAAAACTATGAAAGTTTTTATTTATAATATGTTGGTTAAGTCTCTTAATGCAGGACGCCATTTGGCTCATCTACAAGAAACATTCGACATTTTGAGGAAATACAACATCCCAAAAAAATATACTTTTGGCGTTAGGTTAGGAAAGTTTCTCGGTGTTTTGGTTTCCCATAGAGGAATCGAAGTAAATCTCGACAAGATAAAGGACATCAAGGATATCCCTGATCAATTGACTAGTGTAAATTAAGTGCAAATGTTGAACGGTAGGTTGGCGGTCCTTAATAGATTTATATCAAGGTCTTTGGAGAAATTTCATCATTTCTTTTAACTTTTGAAAAAGAATAATGATTTCGTGTGGACTCCGGAATGTCATCAAGCATTGAAAGACCTGAAAAGGTACTTGTCCAACCTTATGTTAATGTCTAATCCGAAGGAAGGTGAGCAATTACTAATTTATTTAGGGGTTTCGGAAGTTGTGATGAGTGCAGTCTTGGTTCGGGAGGAAGAAGGTATGCAATTTCCTGTTTATTATGTTAGTAAAGTTTTATCAGGAGTAGAGACATGCTATCCGCACCTAAAATTTTTTGGCTCTAGCTTTCATAGTTGCCTCTCGAAGCTTAGACCTTATTTTCAGTGCCACCCAATAGCCGGTTTGATGACTTTTCCTTTGAGGAACGTCCCCCATAAACTTGAATTGACAGGTCGGCTGGCTAAATGGACGGTAGAAATTAGTGAATTTGATATAGAATATAAACCTCAGACAGTGATTAAGTCACAAGTTTTAGCCGACTTCTTGACTGACTTTAGCCCGGGAATGATGCCTTTAGCTGCTAAATAAGCAGTTCTGGTATCGAGAACCATCTCTGGTGTATGGACCTTGTTTACGAATGGAACCTCCAATATAAAAATGTCCGACCTTGGGATAGTGTTAATTACTCCTTCGGGAGAGACCCTGAGACAGACCATTAGAACTCTACCTTTGACTAACAATGAAGGCGAGTATGAGGCTTTAGTTGCAGGACTTGAGTTAGCCACAAGACTAGGCTTCGAGTAATTGAAATAAAGTCCGACTCCCAGCTGGTAGTATATCAAGTATAATGGGTATTTGATACCAAAGAAGAGCGCATGCAGCAGTGCTTGAATAAAGTTCAAGTGTTACTTTCTCGGTTCCGAGAATGGTTGATAATTTATATCCCAAGGGAAGAGAACATGGAGGTAGATACATTGGCCAATTTAGGATCATCCTCAAAAATGAAAGGAGCTGACTCTAGTGCAATCATTCAACTGTTGCATTCGGTTTTTGACGTGGACGAATATTGTGAAGTTAACTTAACCAATCTGATTTGGGATTGGAGAAATGGCTATTTAAGGCATGGAAAATTGCCTGAAGATCATAAAGCTTCCCGGGCACTACGAACTAAAGTTGCTCGCTATTTCCTTGTTGACAACCAATTACCGAAGGTCATTTCAAAGATCATTGGCTCGGTATTTAGGGACATCAGAGGCTGACTTTGTGATGAGAGAAGTTCACGAAAGAGTGTGCGGAAATCACTCCAGTGCGGACTCATTGGTTCTCAAATTGATAAAGGTTGGTTATTATTGGTCCGGATGGAACAAGATGCAAAGGCATTTGTACAAAAATGTGATAAGTGGCAGCATCATGCGCAGTTAGTGCATCAAACGACAAAGCTTTTAATTCGGTGGTGTGACCATGTCCATTCATGAAATGAGGGATGGACATAGTTTGTCCCTCTTAAGGGCCCAGGTAGGCAAAATTTCTTTTGGTTTTAACTGATTATTTCACTAAATGGGTTTAAGCAGGTGCTTACAAAAAATTAGAGATCAGGAAGTGATTGATTTCATATGGGATCACATCATTTGTCGGTTTAGAGTACCAAAAGAAATTGATTGTGACACTGGGCAATAATTTATAGGTTCCAAAATCACAAAATTTCTGGACAGATTGAAGATTAAAAGAATCACATCTTCTCTATATCATCCAAGTGCTAGCGGATAAGCAGAGTTAATTAACAAAGTTATAATTCAAAACCTCAAAAAGAAGTTAGAGGATGCGAAAGGTAATTGGCCAGAAGAGCTACCGGGAGTATTATAGGGGTATCGAACAATGGTGAAGTCAAGCACGGGAGAAATACCATTTTCCCTTGTGTACGGCGCAGAAGCTTTGATTCCGGTGGAGATTGGAGAACCGACCATAAGGTATTCCAGGGAATAAGGGGAGGCAAATAATGAAGCTCTGTTGATTAAGTTGGATTTGCTTGAAGAGCATCAAAATCTAGTATATGTGAGGATGGTGGCACAAAAGCAAAGGATGAAAAGATATTACAACCGTAAAGCAAATCTCCGATATTTCAAAGTCGGGAATTTGGTTTGGAGGAAAGTAACTCGAAACACCCGAAAGGTTAATGCCGGAAAGTTAGGACCAACGTGGGAAGGGCCTTATCGGATTTCAGCAATAACCGGTAAATATTCATATTAGTTGGAAAATCAAAATAGAGTAAATTACCAAGATATTGGAACATGACTCATCTCAAAAGGTATTATTGCTGAAGATCCTTGTGCTGCACTCATTTTCTCTTCATCCGGCTTTTGTCCCACTTGGATTTTTGGCAAGGTTTTAAATGAGGTAGCAAAGAATTCTACGAGGAAGAATCATTAACG